>NW_018393703.1:62424-68427 GCF_900095145.1 Mus pahari | reverse complement strand
TGAGAGAGAGAGAGAGAGAGAGAGAGAGAGAGAGAGAGAGAGAGAGAGAGAGAGAAGATCATAGGACAACATAAGGGAAGCAGTTCAACCATTGTACATTGTGACATGGAAGCTACAGGATTGAAACTAGGTCTTGTAGTTTAGTAGCAAGCATCAATTCTACCTATCCTATTTCTGTATCCCTATACTATTTCTTAATTGTATGTCACTCATAGATCCCTTATGGCAAAATCTACAGATATCGTACTTAACCAATCACTCAATAGGTTATACTACATATCTGAATTTGAGTTTTATATTTGGTCAAGCCATCATATTCAACACTCTTCTCCAACATTTCTTTACCAGTGTTTTCTACAGTTACTCACTACATCGAGTGAGTAGTTATTCTGGTGACTTTAACAAAAATTTCTGCTTCAAGAGCTGTAGAGATGGTCAATGGCTAAGAGCACTGGCTGTTGTCCAGAGTTGCTGGGTTCAGCAGCCAACATCCAGTGGGCAGCATATAACCATCTCTAGTTTGGGGAGTTACACCACCATCTTCTGGCTTCCTGAGGTACTACATACATGTGGTACATAGACATACATGTGAGCAAAGAACACAAAGACATACAATAAAATAATAACAAAATATGCTTCTCCCTTCATGTATAGAACATGTATTAATATAATGCGAACTTCTGAGTAATTCCTGGACTCCTAGAATCAATTGTTTCCAGAAAGGAAGAGGATTACGATTAGCTCTCTGTGTCCCTGTGTTTGTCCTTATCTTTCCTCTATACTAGAGGTTCTCAATCTTCCTAATGTTTTGATTCTTTAGTAAAGTTCCTCTTATTGTGGTGATCCCCAAACATAAAATTATATTGCTGAAAATCACTACTGTATAATCAATCATATTCTAATTGGTTCATGTGAGTTTTTTCTTGATCATGACTTTGTGGAGAACAGAAAGGTGTGAAGTTCATATTGTGTAGTTACATCAACAAATCTCTTCTTGTCTGGGAAGGCTTCCTCTCAGCAAATGATGATTTTGCAATGAATCATCAGTATTGCGTTATTCATTTTATGTTTAGTTGTAAAAGACTACATCATGCTGATCAGTCACCAGTCTCTTTCTAATTTCTATGAAAATTTTTATTGCTGTCAATTGCTAATATATATGTAGGTGAAAATATGCTGGGCTGCAATTGAAGGAAAAAACTAACAGGATATTGTTGGGGCTGTAGAACTCTCTCAATGTGTAAATTGTTTAGAGCACATGAACCAAATGACTTGAGTTTGAGCTCCAAATATCTCTGAGAAGAGGAAATACCTTTTCTTAAAATTCGTTTATGTGTATGCTGTGAAACATGCACACAGTATTTATACATATCATAGACCGAAGAAGGGTGAAGACAAGGAGGAGAACAAGGTATGAGGTGGGGAAGAGGAGAAATAAAAATAGAAGACAAAGAAGAAGATGAAAAAAGAAAAAGAAGAGAAAGAGGAAAGGAAAAAGAGGAAGAAAAAGAAAAGGAGGAAGAGGGAGCAGAAGCAGCAGCAGAATGAGAAAAGAAGATGAAGATGAAGGAGGAGGAGGAAGAGAAGGAGGAAGAAGAGAAGGAGGAAGGGAAAAAGGGGGGAAAGGAGAAGGGAAGAACAAGAACAAGAAGAACAAGAAGTAGAACAGGAACATAAACAAGAACAACAAGAACAAGTACAAGAACAAGAAAAGTAGAAGAAGAAAAATAAACTGGGTTGTGATGTCAGCAAAGAAAGTCCACCATTGGTAGATGCAGTGAAACCAACATGGTAGGTGAATTCAGCTTCAAGGTAAGGACAATATAGATGATTAACATGAACCAAAATGAGAGAGGGTAGGTAATGAGTGCTGCAATAAGATGAGGGCAGGATAGAAAATAAACTCATGAGAAAAAAAAGGAGAAAAGAAACAAAACAAAACAAAAACAAGCAAAAACGTTTTGAAAGCCTTTTCCTATACCTTGTGAACCTTTAGATTATGCCTTCTACTAGGAGGGTGAGTTGGTGTTCATCAGTTAAAATGAACAAGATATTATCTCCCAAACATCCTAGAAGTGCAACTCAACTGTGAATATCTCACTGGTGTGCCAAGAGATTTATCTAATTTGGTTACTGCAGATACTTTGAGGGTGACAATTATTAATAAGCATATGAATGAAACACTGAAACACATGAGTCTTACAGAGAAATAGTTACAAGTAGCTATGTCAAAATAGTGCTGCCACTGAACAAGCACCTTGTTTGTTGGTACAAATCATGGTAAGTTTTTTTTTTTTTTCCCAATGTTATGCTCGCAATAAATCTGGATTATCTCTTTGTCAACCTGACAAGGATGCAAAGGCTCTTGTGACACTTCACTGAGAATTCTGACCTCCAAGACTGTTATTTGAAATGAAAGAAACTATACTAATTGATGGAGGAAAAATTACTCAAAGCAAGAAAAAAAGGATTATGTCACTTGGGATTATAATGCTCTACCCAGGAACCATTAACTATTTAAAAACTCACAAGTCTCATAGATGAGAAACCACATTTTTAGTTGTTCTCACAATTCAAGAAGCTCTCAAACTGTCAAACATGCGGAAGGAGCATGTGGAGGGAACACTTATTCTTCATGACCAAGAATAAATGATATGTACTAGAGATTAAAAAGGAAGATGTTGAAATTTCCATTATCTGGATCACTGATTGAAATATCCACAATGGAGTTATTAAAAACAATAAATTTATGAAATTCCTAGACAAATGCATGGATATAGAGGGTATAATCCTGAGTGAGTTAACCCAATCACAAAAGAACTCACATGATATGCACTCACTGATAAGTGGATATTAGCCCAGAAACTTAGAATTTACAAGATACAATTTGCAAAACACATGAAACTCAAGAAGAAGGAAGACCAAAGTGTGGAGACTTCATCCCTCCTTAGAATGGGGAACAAAACATCCATGGAAGGAGTTTCAGAGACAAAGTTTGGATCTGAGATGAAAGGATGGACCTTCCAGAGACTGCCNCACCCAGAGATCCATCCCATAATCAGCCACCAAACACAGACACTATTGCATATGCCAACAAGATTTTGCTGACTGAACCCTGATATAGTTGTCTCTTATGAGGCTATGCCAGAGCCTGGCAAATACAGAAGTGGATGCTCAGAGTCATCTATTGGATGGAACACAGGGCCCCTAATGGAGGGCTAGAGAAAGTACTCAAGGAGCTGAAGGGGTCTGCTACCCTGTAGGTGGAACAACAATATGAACTAACCAGTACCCCCAGAACTCATGTCTCTAGCTGCATACTTAGCAGAAGATGGTCTAATAGGCCATCATTGGGAAAAGAGATCCCTTAGTCTTGCAAACTTTATATGGCCCAGTACAGGGGAACGCCAGGGCCAAGAAGTCTGAGTGGAGCAGGGTTGGGGCAGGGTATTGTGGACTTTCGGGATAGCATTTGAAATGTAAATGAAGAAAATATCTAATAAAAAATTGAAAAAATATCCATGAATGCTCTCAAAAATCTCATATATTGATGGAGGAACATGACAGTCATTATCTTAACATTACTCCATATGTAAAGAATTTTAACTCAGAAATCAGAGAATCAGAGACTAGAACATCCAATGCAAGGTGATTTCTATTACAGTTTCTTCAACCAGATGGACAATATCTAGATGGATTCATTTTTATACTTGACATGCAGAGAGCCCAGTTTCTCACATGTGTTTCCTAAACAAGAGTCTCCCATTATTGGAGACAAGCCTTTGAAATTCACTTAATACATACCAAAGTAATTACACTGTGTTATGGCTCATGGGAAAATTCTTCGCAGGAACCTATGGATGGTACAAACATGCCCCTACTTTTAGCAAGCCATAATTTTTAGTGAATACTGTAACTATAATTGACATTCTGAGGTCTCAAATATGATCGGTATGTCTTGTGTCTTCAGCAATGTAACTTACCGTCAACATTTTGGTGGGCAGCCAAGAACAATAGCAATATTATACTTTGCTTTTAGCCCCTTAGGTAACCCTGAGGAACTTGTAGGGAGGTTTTACACATTTTAGAAAATGGCAAATTTGCTGAATATGCCATGGCTTTTGAAAGAATATCAGTCCAAGAGAATTATCATTCAAACATGTTTTTGTTTTGTTTTTTGTTTGTTTGTTTGTTTTGTTTTTTGAGACAGGTTTTCTCTGTATAGACCTGGCTGTCCTGGAACTCACTTTGTAGACCAGGCTGGCCTCGAACTCTGAAGTCCGCCTGCCTCTGCCTCCTGAGTGCTGGGATTAAAGGTGTGTGCCACCACACCTGGCTCTCAAACATGTTTGATACTCCATTATAAGATAATGAGTAATTTCTTATAACCTGTAGGACAATATCTCCATACCTACATATCAAATATTTACCTATTTATTCATAAACTTCATGCCTTTATCCATGTAAACTATGAGTTTCTATTCATATTTTGTTGTAAAAAAATACGGGTCTTGTTTAACTCCAATGAATAATCACATTCTCTATTACTGACTACTTAGATTCTTAATATAACTAGTGTGTTTTATTAGTTACAGAGCTGTCTTGTTCAATGTCAGTCTATTATTTCTAACACCCATTATATATCTCTTGCAGATAAACCCACTCATCTCTTTCATTTTGATAACTTGTCTGTGTCCATCATTTTGTCTCTGGCCCTGCATGGATCTTCCTCAAGCTTCTCACCATTACTTTTAGAGAGTTGATGCTTGTAGTTGTTGAACTCATCTTGTGTGACCTTTCATGAACACATGCACAAAGACCTCTAGAAAGATCAATAGGATTCCAATGTACATTTAAGCTTATGATATATTTTGTGATTCCTATTGGTGATTAGTGTAAGGATAATATGAAGGTGTCACTGTAAGTGGTTGTTCAGGGAGAAGCAATTGGGACACGGTGAGGAATTACAGTACCACCAGCAGATGGATGTATCTAGAGTAAATCTCTACCTTTTTATCTGTGGAACACAGCTGCCCAAGGCTTCACCTGAGAGTTTCTATAGGTTCAGACATCTTGTTGAGAATCCTTGGTAATGTCAAGGAAGACACTCTTGATTTGACCTCTTTTCCTCTGGATTCTCTTATATTCTCTGCAAAGTTGGAACTTAAAAGTTAACACCCATTTTGGGGCCCTTTTCTATTTTTCTTCCAGTCCAGACCCTAGCTATGTACTAGATTCTCATATGAGTAAAAAGAAGGCACCAAAAAAGATTAAATTCCAAAAGTTAATATTAGGATATACATTCTGTCAAAAGGACACTATTAGTTTGATGTTATAATGCATTGTTTGAAATAAATTTGAGAACATTTTAGAATGAACTCAGTTTCTTTTCTTTTTAAGTAAAACTTAACTTATGAATCGTAGTTAAATGAATATTAAAAAAGTTGCCTATATAATATGTTCAATAAATAATTATTTCAACTTAATGTGTAGTATACCAGGAGATTAGGCGCATTCACTGGTTTCTGCTGATATCAGGCTAAGATATAGTAGTAATCTCCTCACTTGACACACAAGTAATGGTGACTTTGTCCTCTAGATATGCAGATGAGTAGGATGGGGATTGTGTCACCTGGATGCAATAAATTATGCCTGTAATTGGCAACATTCAAACAATATACATGTTTAATCCAGACAAGAATGACTTCTCTGAAACTCCAAGTGCCCTTGATTATAAATGGTTAAAGAATACAAATAGAAGAATGGGAATTGATCCATTCTTATCTCCTTGTACAAAGCTCAAGTCTGAGTGGATCAAAGACCTCCACATAAACCCAGACACACTGAAATTGATAGAGGAGTAAGTGGGGAAAAGCCTCAAAGATATGGGCACAGGGAAAAAAATTCTCAACAGAACATCAAAGACTTGTACTGTAAAATCAAGAATTGACAAATGGGACCTCATAAAATTGCAAAGCTTCTGTAAGGCAAAAGACACTGTCA
>NW_018393703.1:23525-60904 GCF_900095145.1 Mus pahari | reverse complement strand
TCTTCTCTTCTCTTCTCTTCTCTTCTCTTCTCTTCTCTTCTCTTCTCTTCTCTTCTCTTCTCTTCTCTTCTCTTCTCTTCTCTTCTTTCTTTATCTCTTTCTACTAGGGACTGCTTATATTAAATTGTTGCTTAATAGGTTAAATCTTTTAAGATTAAAACTAAAGTAGGTCATTTGAATATTTTGTAATTAAGTAGGTTCCGGAGTTATTTTTCTCCTAGTCAAAGCTTGACAGAGGGAGAGAGAAAAGTGTTACTTGTTATTAATTAACCCCTTTTAAACAAACTACACTTGGCAGCATGGCTTAAAACAACCCACTCAATCTAATTACTACACTGACGTCATTATTGATAAATACCAATCAATAAGGATACGTTTTAAGGCCTATGGTCTATAAGCTTCTCAGGCACATAGAGGCTCAGCCAATTTGGTTGTGTAAGACTAGAAATAATTGACCTCAGATAGGACTTGAAGATTCTTCATATATATCACATTATACAAAGCAAATTTATTGTCTGATCATCCTCTTCCCCCATTTATAACTCAGAGAAGGTAACAGAGAAGTAGATGCCTTTTACCATTAGCAAAAAAGAAAACATCCCTTTTACATTTTCTTTTTCAAAAATATAAATTAATGTTAATAAACTCACAAACAAAAACTCCAACAATCAAAATTAAAGTAGCCCCTCAAACATCTACTTCCTCTGTCCCAGTCTCTGCTCATCTCAAAGAACTGAAGTAGGAATAGGCATTATGATGCTGTGAAACTCTGCCTGGAATTCTATACTTTGAATGTCAATTGCGTTTTTATAGATATAAAAATAAGAAAATTCCAACATGACAGACAGAATTGAAATACAAAGGATAACTGCATTATTTTATTATTTTTTTTGTCTACGTTTTGGCCTTCATCATTACCTACTATTAACTCATCTCAATCTCCATTTTATATGATATAGTACATGAATACTTGTAGATGTCCACCATAAGTTTTAGTCTTATTTGCTGTTTCCTTATAATTTATATTATGAAAGTCACAAAGCCATGCAATCAATAATACAGACTTCCCACAAGACCAACAAAAGACAATACTAGTAGACATGTCAACTCAATAGGACACATTTCAAAATTCCCAGCCCAAGTTGAAGAGCTACAGTCAATGTTTGCTGAGAATGTGAGAATCAAGCTTTTCCAAGAACAAATCTGTGTGTTGGCTATTAAATCCCAAATAGTCAGCCATAAACACATATACATAAGGGCAAGACTAAATGGACTTTGTGTGTGTGTGTGTGTGTGTGTGTGTGTGTGTGTTTGTGTGTGTAAGAGAGAGAGAGTTTGTAAAACAATAATAATTATGTAATTTAAAGTAGTATATTTGAGAAAGAGTGAGGAACATGAAAGATGTTGGAAGTGGGGAATGATGAAAATGACATAACTACAGTTCTAAAGTATGAAATTCTCAAAAAAATTAAAAATATGACTTTAAGCATCTAATGTATAAAGGCATTGATGAAAAAATTAGAAATATATTTAATTAGAATTTGTGCTTATTTTTTCTCCTTAGAATTACTGACTAAATAAATAATTTTAAAAAATCTGAACTTCAAAAACGTTTGGAGGATAAATGCAAAATGTCAATGAATGACTATGAATTGTTTTAGATGTTCAATAACCAGGACAACTATGAGCCACATTGTAAGCTTTCCATCAATGTCCATTGAGTCCTATTCATACTCCCTCCAAACATTATGCCCCCCCCCCCGATGGATCTTGTCTCAACATGTGAGTCTATCTTAGCAAAACTCCATGTGAGTCTGTGTCAGCTGACATCACACTGCCAATCAGCTCAACTCTTGAGGAAAAAGTAAGAAGCCACAAGAAGCAGCAGGAACCACATAAGAAGTCCTTTGACAAGTTTTTCTGTCTGGCATCACTACAAATGGAGCTCAGCAACACAGTGTAAGATGAACCATGTTTGTCATTAGAGGAAAATCCTTTATGATGCATCCTCTAATGTGCTTGTTTTAGCCAAACATTCTTATACCTGTTTCTGCTTCAGTGAAACATTCTTTCCTGTGTCTGCCTTAGTGAAATACCCTTTTACCTTTGTCTTCTTTAGGAAAACACAGCTTCCCATGTCTGCCCAACAAAACACAATCTGACAAAGCTGACTTTCCAAAGAAACCATAAGTTTCCACTTCATACATTGGCTCAAATTTTCCACCAACTGAACACCCCTTTGTTTCTTCTACTGCCAAATCATCAGCCCAACTTATGATATTTTTGTTGAATTATTCCAGATTTTCTTGTGAAAAGCAATCTACTTCAAGCTTCTACTTTGGACATTGTCAAAAAACCTAGGGAGTAAGAGGGTAGAAGTATAGGCAGCTGTGTGTGAGACCAAACCTACTTCCAGCCTCCATTTTAAGCATAACTTGACCTATAGCTGATTCCATGCCACAACCAAGTACCAGGAAGGACCTCATGGCCTGTCCTTGGCCCATACCCGAGTTACTCCCTACCTATTTTCTAGCAACAGTCAACCAAAGATTAGTTTGATTCATTCAGACTTTCAGACTACTTGTGATGTTCCTGGTTTTGCTTCAGAGCACCCACCTATAGGCTTGCAGTAGTCATACAAGATGCTTGCCAGGATAAACCCCCCTCACTTGCTTGCTATTTCCTATAAACTTTGTCCTGCTGAGAGCTTGGGGTTTCACCCTCCCATCCTGCTCTGTTTGTTAGAATGGTATGGCAAGGGGTCAAGCTTATAAATAAATAAATAATGACTCTAGTGCAATTACATGAGAGTTGGTTCCTGGATAGTCTTTTGAGGTTCATGAATGCTGAGCAGGCACAACATGTATGAATTTAATTGTTTTTGTATTTTGAAAGTTCTTGGTTTAACACATTTTCTTGGCTTCTATGATTTAGCAATAGTTTTTGGACAGTTGAATGAAAAACAGAAGAATGCCTGGCATGGAAAAAAATATTTTACCCATTAAGGAAGTTTTGAGGGCATGAGGGATTCTATTGTGCCACAGGTATAGAAAATTAGAATCTTGGGGTTGGAGAGATGGCTCAGTGGGTAAGAGCACTCGACTGCTCTTCCGAAGGTCCAGAGTTCAAATCCCAGCAACCACATGGTGACTCACAACCATCCATAACGAGATCTGACGCCCTCTTCCCGAGTCTCTGAAGACAGCTACAGTGTACTTACATATAATAAATAAATAAATCTTTAAAAAAAAATTAGAATCTTTAGAAGTCCTCATGAGGTAGCAGAGAATCCAGATAGATGGCAGATTTAGATAAGACCACTTAGCATTAATCAGTTGTTAAGTCAAACACTAGATGCCTTTAGGAATGATCCACTACTCACTGAAATACTATTCTTTCCTCTGATCCTCTGCTCTTTAGTTCAACCACCTTGTCTGTTCTTTCTTTTAAGATTTGTTTTATTTCTTCTAGGTAAAGGAAGAGGACAGATATAAAACCAGCAGATTTTAGTTACCTTCATATTTAATATTTCCTCAACATTTTCTACAATATCCAGAATATCATCTTCATCAATACCTTCTGGTATTGGTGCTTTACTGTTCAATAGTTGACATTATTTGACATGGGAACTTTCAGCTAACTTAGTAAGTCTCTCTAAGATGAAAGCACCAAGCTGATTTAATATTCCAGAAAGAATTTCTGTGACTGGTTTGTCTTCTGCATGACCAGTTATTGCAAAGGTCTTGTCAAAGAAGGAACTTGGGATTGTTAAAATAACTGTTCCATCAATGTCTTTTATCATGTTCACCTTTTCAATATCAGTTATAGTGTTCACCCCCCCCTTTTTTTGGATTTTTGAGATACAGTTTCTTTGTGTAGCATAGCTGTCTTGGAACTCAGAAATTCACCTGCTTCTGCCTCCCAAGTTCTGGGAGAGAAGTTGTGTGCCACCATGCCCGGCTCACATCCATTTTTTGTTTTAAAGACATCTCTGAAACGTCTGTTATCAGTGGTACCTGTCTCAAGTCTGACTTTGTTTTTTCCTCCCTCCCTCCCTCCCTCCCTCCCTTCCTTCCTTCCTTCCTTCCTTCCTTCCTTCCTTCCTTCCTTCCTTCCTTCCTTCCTTCCTTCCTTCCTTCCTTCCTTCCTTCCTTCTTTCCTTCCTTCCTTTTCTCTTCCCTTACTTCTTTTAAGTAATTTATATCTATCTATCTATCTATCTATCTATCTATCTATCTATCTATCTATCTATCTATCTATCTATTTAACATGTTGTTCACCTTCCAGATTTTCCCTCTGCACACCCCCATCCCATCTTCCCCACTTCTGTGAGAGTACTCCCTCACCCATCTACCCACTCACACCTCACCACTCTAGCATCCTCCTACACTGGGGAATCAACCCTTCACAGGACCTCCCCTCTCATTGATGACAGATAAGGCTCCACTACATATGCAGCTGGAGCCATGGGTCCCTCCATGTGTACTCTGTGGTTGGTGGTTTAGTCCCTGGGAGCTCTGGGGAATCTGTTTGGTTGATAATGTTGTTCTTCCTATGGGGCTGAAAACCATTTCATCTCCTTCATTCCTTCCCCTAACTCCTCCATTGGGTTCCATGTTCAGTTCCAGCATTTGGGTCTGTATTGTTCAGGCTCTGGAAGAGCTTCTCAGGGCACAGCTATACTAGGCTCCTGTCAGGAAGCAATTTTTGGCATCAGCAATAGTGTCTGGGTTTGGTGTCTGTACATAGGATGGCTCTCTAGGTGTGGCAGTCTCAGGACGCCTTTTCTTCAGTCTTGATCCACTCTTTGTCCCTGCATTTCCTTTATACAGGAGAAATTCTGGATTCATATTTTTTGAGATGGGTGGGTGGCCCCATGCCATAAACAGGGGTGGGCCTAACACCTGGATATGGTCTCTACAGGTTCTCTACCCCCCTCTTTGGGGTTTTCAGCTAGTGTCATCCCTGCTGGGATGCTCTTGCTTCTCTGGAACCTGGAACTTTCTAGAGGATACCCCATTTCCCCATCCCCCACATTACTGTCCCAGCTACCGTTTTAAAACTAAAAGGTAATTGCTTAATAAAATATAATGTGTGCCAGGCATGGTAGCGCATGCCTTTAATCCCAGCACTCAGGAGGCAGAGGCAGGCAGATTTCTTAGTTCGAGGCCAGCCTGCTCTACAAAGTGAGTTCCAGGACAGCCAGGCCATACGGAGAAACTCTGTCACGAAAAACCAAAAAAATAAAATAAAAAATAAAAAATAAATAAAATTATGAGTCAGCTCTGTGGGTTTGGTTTTGCTGTTGTTGTTTATTGAACTTTTTTGCTGTATTTACTTATATGTTTACATTAACATATTTTCCAAAAATAAAAAGCTACTTTATTGATGTATGTCTGACATGCTGACATGAAAGAACCACATGTATTTAACATAGGCAACTTGATGAGCCCTACAACATTACTACAGTAACTGCTGTGAATCCATCCCTCAGCTCCAGTGCTTTTATTCCATACTATCAACTAAGGTATTCTGCTCCTCTCTCAACATGCATTTACATAGGCAGACAAATTGTCATTATTTTTAGTTTTAGGAATAGCCATTTCAAATTGTAAAGCTATATTTGTGTATTTTTCTACTCTAAAGCAGCATGAAGTTAGACATTTGAGTGGAGGAATTCTGTACAGAAAGATTATGTAATGCCAAAAAACTGAGAAAGCAAAACAAAACAAAACACAAAAATGGGACATGGACAGGAGAGATGCTCATGAGTTTAAAGCACTTGTTCTTGCCAGAGAACCTGTGTTAGGTAGTTATTACATTCATGGTAGATCACATTTGCCCATGTAAAATAAGAAGCAAACTAAAGTTTGTAAGGTCTAATGCTAGAATGAACACTTCCACCTTAAGAATAACTGCTGAGTACAACTAAACAATAAACATTGACAAGTCTATCATCACAAGTTTACCAATCCAAGCACTTACTGTAAAAAAAATTCCACATGTCTCCTGAGACCTCATGGCCTTGGAACAGAGGGCAATTTGTATTTTGTGAAGATTATACAGTGTTGAACTACAGTCTTAATGCTTGACATTGTGAGTCTTTAATAAGGACTTTTACCAGGCCCATACACAGTAACTATTTAGCAAACATACTTCATCATAGCTATATGACCCTATTGAAATCTCACTGTTTTTACTAGATAAACCTGTTAAAATGCCCTCTCCTGATTTAAATCTCTCAGAATCCTATTTCTTTAGATAGTGTATCAAATTAATTGCTGTTCTGCACTGCATTTGGAGTGCCTGCCCAACACTTTGAATACACACTGGGTTGCAGGAAATACAAGATGTAAGACGTCTTTTAATTCGTAATGGGGTAAACTAACACTTTGATATTCAGACTTTTATGTGTCCGTGTTAAGCCCATGGACTTTTTAAAGTTGACATTTGACCAGTCTGGAAGAAAAATGTCTTAATAAGATCTCAAATCTTTGCATCTCTCTCTCTTTTTTTTAAATTCTAATTAGTACTATATAGTGTTATATAGTGTGAGACTCTATAAAATATTCAGAAGATAAAAATATTAATCAATTTAGTCTACAGTTTGAGAAATACCAAGGGAAACAACACAAGCATGAACTAAGACAAAGGATCAGATGTGGGTATTTTCCAGATGACTTGAGGTACACCAAGAACTGAATTATATATGTTACATCACTGCTTAATCCTATATGTGGTGAAGCAAACACATATCTCTGTTTACTACAAACAAGTGACCAGGAGAAGGAGCCATAATATAGACAGATAAGAGCAAAGTGGTCTGCTCTGACAGTCTCAGTACTTCACATAATATGAAGTCAGCATCATTTGCCCACGTGTTTCTTTTGTCTTGTGTCTCTGCCTCTTAAAATGTCCTTCCCTGTGCTGTGCCATGCTCAGCATACCCAAGGTGAAATAAAATAGAAAGATGCTACCTTTATCAACTATCACTGGAGTACTCATCTGGATTTCAATTAGGGTTATTGGACAAAGCAACAAAAAAAGCAGACAGTGGTAAATGAATACCCACTTTTCATTCTATATAAGCAAACACTGAGCCATGGGGAATTCCTGTTGTTTAGACCTGAAATGTTAAACAGATAATGTATTTTCCCTGTTTTCTACTAATATTTCATGAATTATTTTAGCCTCAGTGGGTGACGTTGATATGATTCAGTCTCCAGCAGTCCTCCATAACTATCTGGAAAAGCATGACTAAAAACTGAAGAGATAGGCAGGGCACTAGAACAAGCTTATATGGGTACCAGAAAACAAGTCATGAGGATGTCTGGTCTTTTAAGTAGTATGAAAAATCATGTTCTAGGGAAGAAATTAGTTTGAATTTTCTAGAAATATTTCAGTGAAAGTCTATATCACCCTTGTTTGTAAATTATGCATGATGTAATGTTTTTTTTAATCTGGAAAAGGCTAAAAATGTATTTTCATATCTTAACCTCTGAAATCTCCTCTACCGTGGCAGATTTTAAACCTTTATAGGGATTATATTCTCTCCACTGGAGAAATATGTTTTCCTAGTTCATCCAGACTTTCTTACTTCTTGTTCATAAAATCCTAATAGTTTGACATACATTGCTTTAGTGTTAAATGTTGTGATGCTTCGTGGAATGTTCAGAGAGTTAAAGATGCTTCAGCCCATATTATAAGAAACATGAAGAAAGAAACATAATCCTTGAATAAGTCAATGGATTTGAGATTCTCTTCATTTCGAATATTGAATGTATCCCAGAGATTCCATTAGATTGTGATAATTATGTAACAATTATGTAGGAACCAACTCTCTTTTAAAACTGAACATCTCTTCAGGGAACCAAAAGGAGAGATATATATTCTAAGAAGGCACTAGGTGCCTGCTCTTCTGACCAGGTTTTATTTAAAAAAATATGAAGTCCATATAATTTGCATAAGTACTTCTTCCAACTAGTGTTCCTGACCCTTAGAGTATTATAATAAGGTCTTTCTCAGGGCTGTGTCATGAACCACACAAATTCAGGGAAAGCTTGAAGATGGTGTTCACACCTCATAACCTTGGATTTCTATTTTTCTGGATTCCAGGTACGACTATTTGGATGTAGCAAAAAAGTGGAGATGTTATTTAAATACTCAATGTTCTTCCTCAATTTATAATTCAGCATCACATAGGTTTTTTACTTCCTGATTAAAGGAACTAATATAATAAAATTATTATTTTTCCAAGTACTTTAGGAGCGATGTTCGTATTCAATGTTGTGTCCTACTATTTCTTTTCCATATTTCCAGCCTCCACAGGTGACATCCTGCTGACTCAGTCTCCAANCACCCTGTCTGTGACTCCAGGAGAAAGAGTCAGTCTTTCCTGTAGGGCCAGCCAGAGTATTAGCAAGAGCCTGCACTGGTATCAACAAAAATCATATGGGTCTCCAAGGCTTCTCATCAAGTGTGCTGCTGATTCCGTCTCTGGGATCCCCTCCAGGTTCACTGGCAGTGCTAGGACAGGTTTCACTCTCAGTATTAACAATGTGGATACTGCAGATGAAGGAAAACATTACTGTCATCAAGGTTACAGCTTTCCTCACACAGTGATGCAGACCATAGCAAGAAACACCAGCAAAGTAGAAGTGTGAGGCTGGGCTGCTTTAGCTGTTTTGGTAATGCCTCAGCCTTCTTCAAAGTGTTTCACAGATACAGNTAGGTGTGANNTTTACAGAAATATGTGGATTGAAGAAAGCTTNAAGTCACCCTTGCCTCTGAATTCTCTTCACTCGATTTCAGCACTAGAATGCATAGCATGCAATTGTCCTGGTATAATAGAACAATCACCTTCCAGTATACTGCAACCAGAAAAAAAGTCTCATCCTGGATGGACAGAAGGAATGATTGGTTATTCCATACCGTTATGAACCCTTGGAAGTTCAGATGACGCATAGGTTTTATTCATAGCATATAGTATACTTCTGTCCCTCCAAAAGACTAGAGCTTAGCCCCCAGAGAATCATGGTTCTCTTGAAAAGTTCCCTCTGCATGTTTTATATAGTAAATGAACAAATCTTGAATAAAAAAGTAATTTTCATGTTTATGGATTTATATCCAATAACCAATCTAATTTCATACAAATTGCAAATTTCTTGATGAGGGGTTTACAGGTAATAGTTAATAGAAAAAACAAAAGAAGTGCAAAATAAAAAATAGAGGTGCTTTCTAAATTAATGTGTAACAATGGTGTGGAGTTGTGGTAACATTTTCAGTAATCTTTGGTAGTGTGTAATGTCATTCCCAGCACACAGGAGACAGAGTCAGGCAGATCCCTGTAAATTCTACACAATGAAGTCAGATCAGGGTGCCCTGCTTATAATATAAAGCTGCTTGAAATCAATAGCCTAAATCCAAAATGAAACATTTTTCCCTTAAAGAAACTATGTACATTTTCACATTTAATAATAAACAGAAATATCCATAATGCTTTAAAAGATAAATACACATCAATCTCAAATTTATATGAAGAGAAAAGGGAATATTGGTGTATGTGTCAATATAAAGTTTGTCAATAATTTCAATATGAAAGATAATGGTTTTATTTCCCAAAAATCCACTTGCCCAGGAAAGATATAGTTTGATAGTCAATGTACTGATCCAGAGTTAGCACTGGAGTAACTTTGTTTGCTTTTATCTTTTCAGAGCATGAAAACCATCCAACTAAGGAACCCAGAGACCAACAGACATGAGAATAAAAAAAATAATACTGTTAAGCTTATTAATAGTATTTCATGTGTATTATCAGCTTGATAATGCAGAATACAAAAGCTTTCTGTCAGTAGAATCATTAAAGATAATTTAATTAAGTTAAAGATAATTAAATTATCTTTAATTTAAATAATAAAATAAAGCAAATAAATATACATGTCACAGAAAAAATGATATTGTTTCAAATTAAGGAAAGGCAATGATTAATGTCAATTAGTGTCTAAATGTGATATGCCATCTCAGTATGCAACCTGATACACTGATAGACAATTGTTTAGTTTAAAATGGCATGGACTAGAGTCTTGCTACCTGCTATGAGCTAGGGTGTCAAGATACTCTGAACAGCCAGCCTGTCTCTTTGGAAAATGGAGCTCCCATTGGAGAACTAATGGTAGTTCATGAGGCTAACATAGCCAACCAGTATTCTCTGAAAATGGGGCTTCCATTGGAGAACTGACAGCCACACGGCCAGCTCAAAATATCGAACCTAGTTCAAAATCTCTGCACAAGTACATGATTGAAAATATGCCTGGGCTGTAAGAGGAAAGGGGACTTCAATAAAGTTGAATACAGGGAAGACTGTTAAATTAATAGATGACATCAATCAAGCTATATCCCAGCACAATATTCTCTTACTTCTTAATAGCAAGACTGCATATATGTATGTGTTCCTATTAATATTTATGTGTGATACTCTATGATTCTTAAATTTGCTGATCATGCACAGGAAGAAACAGGCCAGGTACAGATCACTAAATTTACTGAGCATTTTTAATCATCCATAAACTTTATCAGTCTACTTTATCAGTGTACCACTTGGACAAAGGCCTAACATTGTTCTCATTTTAATAATCCCTCTAGCAGGAAGAGAGGCAACAACACATGTTTTTCTGCTCAAGATTACTGTAACACTAGGCATAAGATAAGTTTCTAATCTCTAAATCACTTGGCATCCAGTGTTTGCTTATAGACCCTGACTACTTCTGTGAGAGTGATGTGTACATTTCACACCCAGTGTTAGTCAGTGGAGAATGGAAGTTCTTAAGCCTTTCGTGCAGATGTAGAAACACTGGTCCTATGACTCTAGACCTAATAAAATTATCTTCCTGGTTAGTATGGATTGTCTTATACATTTTTCATTCTTCATGCATACACTGTAGACCAGTACAAAGCTGATGTGCAGATATTTCATTACATATGCTTATTGCATGCATGGATGGTGCTTGCTAGAATCATCAAGAGCTAACCATGTCCTCATTTTCACAATCTCTCCAGCAGGATGAAACAATAATCCACATATACATATCTGGCCAAGATCACTGTAACACCAAGCATAAGTGAAATTTCTAGTTTCTACATCACTGGGCACCCACTGTTTTTTTTATACACCCTGCCCACTTCTGTGAGCGTAATCTGTGTACATTTCTCACCTACTGTTAGTCAGTGGAGAATAGAGATCCTGACAATGCCTTGTTGTGCAGATGTAGAAACACTGGTTCTAGGACTTTAGCCCTAAAAAAAATTATCTTTTTGGTTAGTAGGATTGGTGTTATAACTTTTCTGTTCTCCATTTATCCACTGTAGTCCAGTACAATGTGCTAATGTGCAGCTGCTAGATTACATATCCTTATAACCTGAGTGGAGGGTACTTATTAGCATCCTAAAGAATTTTCAAAGTTGAGAACATTAAAGAATATAGGAAGAAATATAATCAATAAGTATAAGAAAAGAAAAAAAAAACTTGTAATAATATAGCTAACATCCAATATCTCTAGCTTGTTCTCAAAGGATCATGGTAGAAAGTGAAAAGACCATTGTGGTGTGGCAATTCATTGACCATTTAGAAGTCTATTTTCTCCATTTCTTTTATCTTAAACATTGCTAATGATATGAATGTATGCAAATGATATTTTCTGTGTTTTATATTTTCTTCTATGGGAGACTCTCTAAGATTCTTATAAATGAACACTTCTATATGTAGGGCCATGAAGAAATTGGCTGTGAACCAACATGAATGTGAACTTCAGATCTCAAAAGTCTCTTG
Organism: Mus pahari; assembly: GCF_900095145.1. Classification (NCBI taxonomy): domain Eukaryota; kingdom Metazoa; phylum Chordata; class Mammalia; order Rodentia; family Muridae; genus Mus; species Mus pahari. The sequence goes on along the minus strand of NW_018393703.1, from coordinate 49,080 downwards.
TTACAGTTCTGAGAAAGAATTTAGGTCTTGTCTTTCTTCATACTAAATAATTTGTTTTTTTTTTTTTTTTTTTTTTTTTTTTTTCCGGTGACTTTCAGTCATCAAAACGTAGATCACAATCCAGGAATGGACCCATGATATTATAATAAAGCAAACATTCTTACATGTGATACAATTTTCCTCTGAGTCATCTCATAATTTCACATCTTTTATGGATAATTTGGATAACATGATAGTTTAACAAGAAGTCCAAATATTAAATCATAGACAGATTACAGTGTTATTTGCTCTAAGACAATGAAGTATGCTACAAAATGGGCTTCCAGGGGTATATAAAAATGACTGATTTAGAATGGTGAAAGAATTACCAAGTTCTATTGATTTTATCTTGCCTTGTATCCAATAATAACTGTAGAATGTTCTGAGAATTCAACTTCATTAAGGTGGTTAAGGTAGAAGTAGTCACCTCAAAGAACCTAGGGACTGTGTCAGTCCATCCAGAAAGCAGTTGTTTTGCAAGTAAAGTCAAAATGTCCACGTAATAAGTCAGGAGATAGTCTTCTCTATGGAGGGCTTTAGGTGTGGGGCAGGTGTAGCATACACAAACACTGTAATCCTCAGCAGCACTCCTGACCTGGGATCTGGGTAACAATGAATTCACGTCTGCCTTTATGTAGAGAACAAATACAGCCCATATAATTACCATGTATGTGAGTATTCTGGGCTAAACCTTAAAGAAACTATGAAATAAGTTAGCATTTTGATTTACAATGTTGTTTAAATAGATATTTTCCTCATTTACATTTCAAATGCTATCCAGAAAGACCCTAAACCTCCCTCCAAGGTGGTCCCCAACCCAAACATTTCCACCTCCTGGCCCTGACATGCCCCTGTACTAGGGCATATAATCTTCCCAAGACCAAGGCCTGTCCTCCCAATGATGGCTGACTAGGCCGTCTTCTGCTACATATACAGCTAGAGACAAGAGTTCTGGTTAGTTCATATTGTTGCTCCTCCTCTAAGGTTGTAGACACCTTCAGCTCCTTGGGTACATTCTCTAGCTCCTCCATTGGAGGCCCTGTGTTCCATTCAATAGAAGACTTTGAACATCCACTTCTGTGTTTCCCAGGCACTGCCATAGCCTCACAAGAGACAGCTATATCAGGGTCTTGTCAGCAAAATCTTGCTGGCATATGCAATAGTGTCTGGGTTTAGTTGCTGTTTATGGGATGGATTCCTGGGTGGGACAGTCTCTGGATGGTCCTTCCTTCTGTCTCAGCTCCAAATTTTGTAACTCCTTCCGTGGATATTTTGTTCCACATTCTAAAGAGGAATGAAGTATCCAGTTCATTCTTCATACTTCTTGAGATTCATGTGTTTTGCAAATTGAATCTTGGGTATCCTAAGTTTTGGGGCTGATATCCACTTATCAGTGAGTACATATCATATGAATTCTTTTATGATTGGGTTACCTCACTCAGGATGATATCCTCCAGTTCCATCCATTTGCCTAAGAATTTTATTGTTTTTAATAGCTGAGAAGTATTTTTGCTTTTGTTAGGGCGCCATTTCCTTCATTGTGTTGGAGTTTTGTCTTTAATATCCTTTGAATGCTGGATTCATGGAAAGATATGTTCCATATTTTCCAATGTTTTTATGGAATACTTTGGTTTCTCCATCTATGGTAATTGAGAGTTTTGTTGGGTATAGTAGCCTGGACTATACTAGTAAGGATTTCTACCTGCTTAACAGTGTTCTCCTGTATTTCTTTAAATAAGTCATTAATGCCCTTCTTAAAATCCTCTACCAGCATCATGAGATATGATTTTAAATCCAAATCTTGCTTTTGGGATGTGTTGAGCTATTCAGGACTCGCTGTGGTTGGTGTACTGGGTTCTGGCATTTCTGTTCTCTTAGGGTCTGAATAACCTCTGTCCAGGATCTTCTGGCTTTCGTAGTCTCTGGTGAGAAGTCTGGTGTAATTCTCATAGGTCTGCATTTATATGTTACTTGATTTTTTCCCTTACTGCTGTTAATATTCTATCTTTATTTAGTGCATTTATTGTTCTGATTATTATGTGTCGGGAGGAATTTCTTTTCTGTAGGCTTCTTGTATGTTTGGACATCTCTTTCTTTAGGTTTATAATTATAGAAGTTTTCTTCTATACTTTTGTTGAAGATATTTACTGGTCCTTTAAGTTGAAAATTTTTATTCTCATCTATACCTCTTGGTTTTGATCTTCTCATTGTGTCCTTGATTTCCTGGATTTTTTAAGTTAAGATCTTTTTGCATTTTTCATTTTCTTTGATTGTTGTATCCATGTTTTCTATGGAATCTTCTGCACCTGAGATTCTCTCTTCCATCTCTTGTATTCTGTTGCTGATGCTTGCATCTCTGTTTCCTGATTTCCTTCCTAGGATTTCAATCTCCAGAGTTGTCTCCCTTTGTGTTTTCTTTATTGTTTCTACTTCCATTTTTAAATCTTGGGTGGTTTTGTTCAATTCCATCACCTGTTTGGTTATGTTTTCCTGTAACTCTTTAAGGGAATTTTGTGTTTCCTCTTTAAGGGCTTTTATCTGTTGAACAGTATTTTCCTGTAATTCTTTGAGGGATTTTTTGTGCTTCCTCTTTAAGGACTTCTACCTGCTTAACAGTGTTCTCCTGTATTTCTTTAAATGAGTTATTAATGCCATTCTTAAAATCCTCTACCAGCATCATGAGATATGATTTTAAATCCAAATCTTGCTTTTGGGATGTGTTGAGCTATCCAGGACTTGCTGTGGTTGGTGTACTGGGTTCTGATGACACCGAGTGGACTTGTTTTCTATTAGTAAGATTCTTCTGTTTTCTTTTCGCCATCTGGTAATCTATGGTGTTAGATGTCCTAGCTGCCTCTGACTGGAGCTTGTTCCTCCTGTGATTTTGTTAGCCCCTGTCAGGAGTTCTGGGAGTCCAACTCTCTCCTGGATCCCAGTGGTCAGAGCACTCTCTGCAGGCAAGCTATCCTCTTGTAGGGGAGGTTCACAGAGTTCTGGAGCTCTGATCCACCTTCTGGCTGAAGATGAAGACTGGAAGGGACCCTGTCCAAGAAACTATGTTGCTTCTACAGCCTGTGTCCTCTCCTATACAGACTGGTCTCTGAAGAACCGTGATACAAGATGGTGATCTCACCTCTCTGGGTTGTTTGGGAACAGATGTGTTCCACTCACCAGTGATCCAAAGATCCTAGGTGTGCTATGGATAGAATTATCACTAGATGAAATTTTTTATCTTTATTACACATAAATAAATCTTTGATATATCCTTGAATTAAAACAAGGTGACTACATATTTCAGAGTCACCCTTGTCATTAATTTTTCATATCAATCAGATATTTAGCCTATACATCTCTTCTTTCTGTCACCTCTCCTGCGTTCATCATCATCTTCAGGCCATGAGTGTGTGTCAGTCACACCCTGAAAAATCTCTATCTCCTATAGAATGCTTGTTTTCACATGTAAAACTTTTCCCATTCAACCATTAATGGAAACTCACACTAAGTCTAGACATTAGTATGGCTCTTATTCCCTGTATACAACTTCTACCTTCACTTCCTTACATACTTCACTCATGAAACAGCTTGTGTGCCTCTGAACTATCTTAGACTAAGATACATGGCCTCTTAATATATAGAAACGATATGGTACCCATGGCCTATGCAAGTTTGGGATACATTGCTCCTTTAAGGACAGGGATAATCATTTCTGGAAAGAATACTCATAATCATTACATACAATATCTTAAATTAAGAAGGGGAAGAAGTCAGGTACAATAATCTGAAATCTCACAGGAACATTGGATATATATTCCCAGATGAATTTGGAAGAAAGCTCATGTTCATAGAAAGAAGGGAAGAAAACCCATGACCTTGTCTGGCTTTGATGGAAGCAATTCTTGATTATCTGAGGTGTCATAAATAAGTAAAATGACACTGTTTACTTGAGAAGATGAGTTATTTATGAGATCATATATTTACAAGGCACACCTTCCAGTATTATTCTGTTATTCTTCTGTGTATCACTGTGAGCAAGAAGGTGCAAGGCTAGTTGTAGAGCTTAGTAAAGATGGATACCTCCCAGAGGCAGTATCGAAATTAACAAAACCCGAAATGAAAAGGGAAATATAACATTAGAAATGAAGGAAATTCAAAAAATTATCAGATCCTACTATAAAAGCCTATATTCAACAAAACTGGAAAATCTACATGAAATGCATAGTTTTCTAGATAGATATCACATAGCAAAGTTTCATAAAGAACAGGTAAACTATCTAAATAGGTCCGTATCACACAAGGAAATAGAATAATTCATTAAAAACTTCTCAAGAGAAAATCCCTGGGTAGGATGGATTTAGTGCATAATTCTATCAGACCTTCAAAGAAGACCTGGTGCCAATATTCCTCATACTATTCCATAAAATTGAATCAAAAGGAATACTACCGACCTCATTCTATGAAGCCACAATTACTCTGATACCAAAACCACACAAGGGCCCAACCAAAAAAAAAAAAAAAAAAAAAAACCTTTAAACCAATATTGCTTATGAATATCAATGCAAAAATACTCAATAAAATTCTTGCAAACTGAGTCCAAGAACACATAAAAGCTATTTTTCTCCACAGTCAAGTAGGCTTCATCCCAGGGATGCAAGCTTGGTTCAATATAAGAAAATCCATTAAGGAAGTCCACTAGATAAACAAAGTCATATGCAAGCTTGGTTCAATAGAAGAAATTCCATTAAGGTAGTACACTATATAAACAAAGTCAAAGGAAAAAAATCACATGTTCATCTCCTTAGATGCAGAAAAAGCATTTAACAAAATACTACACCCCTTCATGTTAAAGCTACTGGAGANATCAGGAATTCAAGGCCCATACCTNAACATAATGAAANCAATTTACTGCAAACCAACAGCCAATATGAAATTAATGTGAGACATACTTGAAGCAATTCCAGAAAAATCAGTTAAAAGATAAGGCTGTCCACTATCCCNAAATCTATTCAATATAGTACTCAGTGTTGCCTAGAACAATAAGACAACAAAAAGAGATTGAGGGGATACAAATTGGTAGAGAAGAAATAAAGGTATCAGAGAGTCAACAGAAAGAATGGAAACAGGCAACCTCGTGAGGTAGGAGGTTTTGGGGACTGTCTAGAATGCACCAGAGACATGGGGGGTGAAAGATGAAATTCCCAACAGTAGGGAGAGGGTATTTATAGAGCCCATCTCCAGCAGGAAAATAGGGCTTCAAGTGAGGGAGGGGATTGCTATTCCACAGTGAAAACACTGACCCATATTTGTTCTTGCCTGGATGAACTGCAGGGATGGAAATGGGAGGAACCTAAGGAAAAGAAGGTCCAGTTACAGGCCCAAAGTTGGATCCAGCTCAAGGGGAGGTTCCAAGGCCTGAGACTGTTACTGGGGCTAGGAAGCACTCACAAAAAGGGACCTATTGTGACATATTATATTTGCTTTCAACCAATGAACAGAAGCTGCTGACCCCCATGGTTGAATTAGAGAAAGACTGGGAGAAGCTGAGCAGGCTGACTTTCCTGTAGGAGGACCAGAAGTCTCAATTATTCTGGAGCCCTGAGATCTCTCAAACACTGGACCACCAATCAGGCAGAATATGCCAGCTGATATGAGACCCCCAACACATATACAGCATAGGATTGCTTGGTCTGGGTTCAGTTCAGAGAAGATGCACCTAACTCTCAAGAGATTGAATGCTGTAAGGAATTTAGAGGTCTGGTTTGGTGAGGGGTCAGAGGTAGGGACATCCACGTGGAGACAGGGGTTGGGGAGAAGGTATGGGATATGGAACAGTCGGAGGGTGGACTGGGCAGAGGGGATAAAATCTGGAGTGGAAAAATAAAAGTAATAAAACACAGAGCAAAAGAAAGAAAAAAAGAAAAATGGATACATCTACAAAAGTCTCCCATACCATACTTTTTCTATGTGTTTATAGGGAAACACATAGAAAAAGGAAGTGGAAAGATTGATAGAGCCAGAGGATCAGGGAGTATGCTGTGAGATTGTGTCTCCTAGTAACAACAGAAGCTATACCTGTAAAGTCTCAACAATATTATTATTCAGATATTAGTTGAAAAAGGAAGACAGCAATGAACATGACAAACAGGATGGGCAAAAGACCATGAGGCTTTACATCTACAAAAAATAATATAGAGAATTGGGTAAGACTGGCAGCAGGAAAGATTCCTCTTTCTAGGCACGACCACACCAATTGAATGTCCACAGTGGAAAGGTCAGTTCTGAAAACATACATACAATAATATTACATAAACTCAACAAGTTAGATTTAGGAAACTCTGTGTGTGTGTGTGTGTGTGTGTGTGTATGAATATATAAGTGCACACAAAAACAATTAATGGAAAAGGAGGGCATAAATGTGAAGGAGAACAGAGATGTGTATTTGGAGGAAATTGGAAGGAGAGGGAAGGTGAAAATGCTGTAATTATAATTTAGTCTCACAAACAAACAAGGGGGAAAAACAGAAGAAGCTCCAAGGCTGCAATAACATTTCTAGCAATATTTGAACAATTTATGTACTGTGTAAAATTGTACCATATCTGAAACATACTGCCATGGAGGAAAACATAAGTAAACTCTACATGGAACATGATATCAAAATAATGTACAACTCATACACTTGTGCAGTTGTTTGTTGTTCAAAGAGAAGCACATTCCCTACAAATAAATTTGTTTGGTCTCAATAGGAGACATAAGAGAACCACAGGTCTGTTATGAGTTGCTGACCTGATGAGTCCTACAGCTGAGCTTACCCCTTGCTGATTTGCATGTACCCAAAGCACAGCCCACTGACATGGGGGTCTTCTTTTCTTTATAGTCCAGTCACACTCTGTGCTAGAGTCAGTCTCACACTGATCACACACAGACATGAGTGTGCCCACACAGGTCCTGGGGCTGCTGTTGCTGTGGCTTACAGGTAAGGAAGACAGCACTGGAAATTTATTCATCTGGGTGTAGTCCTTGGTCTCAGTGAAAATGCTCTTGCAACAGAATCAATCATGTCGGGGTTTGTTCTCAATTTTTCTATCATAGATGCCAGATGTGACATCCAGATGACTCAGTCTCCAGCCTCTCTGACTGCATCTGTGGGAGAAACTGTCACCATCTCATGTCAAGCAAGTAAGAACATTTACAACTATTTAGCGTGGTATCAGCAGAAACCAGGGAAATCTCCTCAGCTCCTGATCTATGCTGCAAACAGCTTGGCAGATGGTGTCCCATCAAGGTTCAGTGGCAGTGGATCTGGGACACAGTTTTCTATGAAGATCAACAGCATGCAGCCTGGAGATGCTGCAACTTATTTCTGTGGACAGTCTTATGAGTACCCTCGCACAGTGTTTCAAGTCATGACATAAACCACCCAGGAAGCAGAAGTGAAAGCGAAGGCTGCCCCAACTGCTCCTCATGACCTCCTGCTCCTCATGCAGCTGCTGAGCTGCAGAGAGTGATTCTCTTTGCCAGGGTCTAAATGCCAACGTGATGTTTTCATACAGGGATCAGAGAAACTTTTCTATGTCACCCATCTCTGTCCTTTTCTCAAGGCCTTGCATCAAAACAAGGGAATGCTTCTTATATCTTAGAAAACAAAACAAAATGAACAACAACAAAGAAACAATCAAAAACACTGTTCCTGAGTAGCAGTTATGGGAACAGCTAAGATTTATTATGCAGGGCTGTCAACACAGACACACAGACACACACACACAACACACAACACACACACACACACACACACACACACACACACACACACACACACACACACACACTTTCCATGGTAGAGCTATTTAGGCAAGAACATTTTTATCTATTTATAGAATTTATACCTGAGAAAGAACTCTGGGGATTTCATTAAGAACACTGGCTATTCTTCCAGAGGATCTGGGTTTGAGTCTCATCACCCACGTGATTCCTAGCTTTTGGAACTCAAGTTCAAGGATTTTTAAACCACTCTTCTGTCCTATGAGTAAATAGAATCCTGCCAGTGTCAAGAAAGAAAAGCAAACTGTGAAGAGGTGAGAAAGAAAACTCAGTCTAAATTGACTTCATTAACCTAGATCAGACTTGGGGAGTCTGGTGACAGATAGCCTATTCCCAACCAATTTACACATGACATAGTTTGGAAAAAGTTTTCCTGGTATAATACAGTCTCTGGTATACAAAGAAGTGTAATTACATAGAAACTCAATCTAGGGTACATGTCACATCTTTCAAGAACATGAGTTTTAGAGTTGGGCTACCTGTACTACCTTATGGCATGTTCTTAGTCATGTCAATAATATGGATGTCATTTGTTCTATTAGCCATCTAGTCCTGGTTGTTAAGAGTTGGGAGAGCCCCTGACTATAGAGGTAATAAAAGGCTAAATTAAACTATTAGGTATTTCTGGAGCTTTTTCAGACCAAGGTCAAACATAAAAAACAAACAAGACAAAATGAAACAAAAGCTGTATTAAAGAGTGGTTATTAATTTTTTATGATTTGAAATTAAGGCTGTTAAGTTAAGATTTAGACTTTCCTCTGGGCCTGGAGTTACAAACAGTTGTGATCCACCATGTGGGTACTGGGAACCAAACCTGGATTTTCTACATGATTAACAAGTGCTCTAAACTACTGAGCCATGTCTCCAGTTCCTTTTCACCATGGTCTTCTCAGTTTGCTTTCCTTCTCAACCACCACAGTCTCCTGTTCTTCCTTCTCTTCTTCTTGTGAGTTACTGCTCATCATTTTTTTGTCTTTATAACACAGTCAGCTTATAACTGATCACAGTCAGCTTATAACTGATCACTTGGCTTTGTCTCTATTGCGCCTGAGCATTTTCTTTGCTCTGTTGTTGTACCTGACACAATCATGATTCAACACAATCTTCTCTGAAATTTTAGCCTTTTCACAAGTTAGACTTAGACAGCTGCCATAACCTCTCTGTTGCCTGTTAGAAGGTTATTTACACTGGGGTAAAATTGCAGACAGAGGGTTCTTGCAATTCATATACTATGTCACTTTGTGGGCTTATGCTTACCACATTTCTTGAAGAAAGTTTGGCAGCTCTTAGAAATGTTCACCATATTTTCAGGAGCAGTATCAGAACAGAAAGATGGCTTTAAATTTATTTTTTCCTTTGAGGCAGGGTCTTAAGGCATCTCAGTATGGCCTCTAACACTATGTAGCTAAAGATGACTTGCGATTTGATCCTCCTGCTTCAATTCCCAAGTAATAAGATTCTAGTGTCACATCTAGCTTTATACAGCACTAAGGATAGAACCAGGGCCTCATGCATGTTAGATAAGTGTTCTACCCTCTGAGCTCCCGCAAGTATGATTAAGTGAAAAAAACTATACTATAATGATATACATCTACAATGATATATATATATATATAAATATATATATATATATATATATATATATATATATATATATTTATATATATATATAAAGCAAAACATATGCAGGAATAGAAACAATCTAGAGGGTTATATTATATTTTTTGAGCCAAGGTTTTACTTGTAGCTGTCCTAAAACTCACTCTAGAACAGGCTGTCCTCAAAGTCAGAGATCTGCCTGTTTCTGCTTCTAAGTGCTGGGATTAAAGTGCTGTGTCAGCACTGGTTGGATTATTTCTCAATTTTAAAAAAGATTTATTATTTTTTAAATTAATTATTATTTTTACCTCCATATTTTATTCCACCCTCCCCCCATCATCCACCTTCTGACTGTTCCACATTCCATACCTACTCCCCACCCCCCAGTCTCCATGTGGATGCCCCTACCTCCCACCCTACCTGACCTCTAAACTTCTTGGGGCCTCCAGTCTCTTGAGGGTTAGGTGCATCATCTCTGAATGAACACAGACCCTGCAGTCCTCTACTGTATGTGTGTTGGGGCCTCATATCAGCTGCTGTATGCTGCCTGTTTGGTGGTCCAGTGTTTGACAGATTTTGGGAGTCCAGGTTAATTGAGAGTGCTGATCCTCCTACAGGATCACCCTCCTCCTCACCTTCGTTCAACCTTCCCTAATTCAACAACAGGGTTCAGTTGCTTCTGTCCATGGATTAGGTGTAAATATCTACATATGACTCTTTCAGCTTCTTGTTGGGTCTTCTATTGGGTAGTCATGATAGGTCCCTTTTTGTGAGTGCTCCATAGCCTCAGTGATAGTGTCAGGCCTTGGGGCCTCTCCTTGAGCTGGATCCCACTTTGGGTCTGTGGCTGGATCTTTCTTTCCTCAGGCTCCTCTCCATTTCCATCCCTACAATTCTTTCAGATAGAAAAAATTATGGGTCAGAGTTGTGATTGTGGGATGGCCACTGTCTTCCTCATTTGATGTCCTGTCTTCCTGCTGGAGATGAGCTCTATAAGTTCCCTGTCCCTCCTGTCTGGTATTTCATCTAAGGTTCTTCCCTTTGAGTCCTGAGAGTGTCTCACCCCTCAGGTCTCAGGTGCATTCTGGAGTGTCCCCAACCTCCTATCTCCCTAGGTTGCCTGTTTCCATTCTTTCTTATCTTCACTAACCCCTCATCTGATAGAGGGATAATATTAAAACATATAAAGAACTCAAGAAGCTAATCACCAAAAACAAACAAACAAACAGACAGACAAACAAACCAATAAAAAAATGGGGTATAGAACTAAACCAAGATTTCACAACTGACGAATCTCGAATGGCTGAGAAGCACCTAAAGAAATGTTCAAATGCCAGCAAGATTCTTCTGAAGGGACCCTGATATAGCGGCCTTTTGTGAGGCTATGCCAGTGCCTGACAAACACAGAAATGGATGCTCAGAGTCAGCTATTGAATGGAACACATGGCCCCCAATGGAGGAGCTAGAGAAAGTACCCAAGGTGTTGTAGGGGGCTGCAACCCTGTAGGTGCAACAACAATATGAACTAACCACTACCCCCTGAGCTCGAGTCTCTAGCTGCATATGTAGCAGAAGATGGCCTAATCGGCCATCATTGGGAAGAGAGGCCCCTTGGTCTTGTAAACTTTATATGGCCCAGCACAGGGGAAGGCCAGGACCAAGTAGTGGGAGTGGGTGGGTAGGGGAGCAGGAGCGGGGGCGTATAGGGAACTTTCGGGATACCATTTGAAATTTAAATAAAGAAAATAATAAATAAATAAATAAATAAATAAATAAATAAATAAATGTTATAAATGTTCTAGTCCTTAGTGATCAGAGAAATGCAAATCAAAAAGACCCTGAGATTCCACCTTACACCAATCAGAATGGCTGAGATCAAATCCTCAGGTGACAACATATGTTTGTTAGTATGTGGAGAAAGAGGAACACTCCTCCATTGCTGGTGGGATTACAAACTGGTACAACCACTCTGGAAATCAATCTGGAGGTTCCTCAGAAAATTGGAAATAGATCTACCTGAAGATCCAGAAATATCACTCTTGGGAATTTACCTAAAAGATGTCCCACCATGCCACACGGTCGTGCTTTCCACTATGCTCATAGCAGCCTTATTTGTTATAGTCAGAAGCTAGAAACAACTCAGATGTCCCACAACAGAAGAATGGATTCAGAAAATGAGGCTCATTTATACAATGGAATACTACTCAGCTATTAAGAACTAGGACATCCTGAGTTTTGCAGGAAAATGGATGGAACTAGAAACTATCATCCTGAGTGAGGTTACTCAGACCCAAAAGCACATTCATGAAAAGCACTCAGTAGTAAGTGGATATTATCCCCCCCCCAAAAGCACAGAGTACCCAAGATACAGTCCACAGAACTCAAAAAGGTCATCCAGCTGAAGGGCCCAAGAGAGGATGCCTCAGTCCCACTTGGGAGGGAGAAGAAAGCAATCGTAAGTGGGGAGGGAGAGAGGGACCTTCGAGGGAAAGTGGATAGGAAGGCGTGAGGGGACTGGGGAAGGGATGGAAACCTGATCTGGTACTGAGAAAGGGAAAATATTTATCATTTTAAAAGATGTGTTGTCTTTAAAACATGAAGATTTGGAATTTTTAAAATTCAGAAGAACCTTAGTCATAAATTTAAAACACTTTTTCTACTAGGTAACAGCATATTTAAAAGTACCTAAGAAATAATCATAGAAAATCCTGAAATGTAAAACAAGTGAATTTTCTCATGAAACATATAAGCATGAAATATTATAATATATAATGGAATATATATAAGCATGAATGCTTGAACTGAATAGAGTAAATGAAACAAAAATGTGAACAATATTAACAGATAATTTTTACTATGATTTTATAAGACCATCTTATGGGATAGATTCTCAGATATAATATGAGCTGAAAACTTGCAAATAACTTAATTCTTACTGATTGCAATTTTTGTTTAATTAGCCTATAAGAATTTTGAGAGACATGCAAATATATTTTCACTACATGAACACCATATTTTACCAAAGAAATGTTCTCTTAAAAATTTTCTTTAATAGTGTAAAGGATTGGTGATTGCCCATGGACTGTGTCTTTAGTTGGGCTGGTTATATCTAGGATGTTCCCTCAGTCTCTGGTCCATCTCCTGTCCCTACATTTCTTGTTGTGAGGGTAATTTGGGGGTTGAAAAATTTGTGAGTGTGTTGGTGTCTCTAACACTCCATGGCTCCTATATGGCTACAGGAGGTGGCCTCTTCAGGTTCTACAATGGCACTTTGAATCCCAGCTAAGATCACCTTAATGATTCTTGGGTATCTGCCCTATCCCAGGTCTATGGCACATTTTTAAGATGCTCTCTCCCCCACCTCTCCTCCGCTGCTAGTTACAGATTTCCTTCTGGCCATTTCTACTGTCCCTCCCACACCTGATTCTGAACCCCCCATTCCCTCTTTCATCCATCCTCACACCCAGTTTCTTCCCTTCATTTGCCTCCTACTATTTTATTCTTCTTTGCATCTGTGTTCCATAGCATAGGTATCCTGTATTTTATGACTAATATCCACTTATGAGTGATTGCATACCAACATGAAGGAGATGGAGGGGTTTGCAACCCCCCAGGAAGAACAACCATATCAACCAACCAGAGGTCCTAGGGTCTAACCAAATGAGGAGTACATATGGAGGGATCCATGGCTCCAGGCATATATGTAGCAGAGGATGGCATTGTCTGGCATCGGTGGGAGAAAAAGCCCTTGGTCTCATGTAGGTGAGATGCCTCAGTATAGGGAAATGTGAGGGTGAGGAGGCAGGAGTGGGTAGGTAGGTGGGGGCACACCCTCATAGAAGCAGGAGGAGGGGGATGGGGTAGGGATTTCCTGGGGAGGGAAATCAGGAAAAGGGATAACATTTGAAATTTAAATAAATAAAATATCCAAATAAAAAAAAAGAAAAAGAAAAATTTTAGGACAATTTAGGTTTGAAGGCATGAATGCCAGGGAGAAAAATAAACATTTAAATAAAGAAGCATGACAATTTTGGGTTAAAAGGCCCAAACATTGTTCTAGGTGTTCTTGTTAGGGAAAACAAGCATTTGAACAAAGACTTCTGAGCATTTTTGAGTTAAGGGTTTTAGTTGTGTTTTTCTTTTTGAAATTTTAGCAAGATCTTATCTACTGTCATTGTTTGGTCTATCTAGGTTCAGGGAGGCAGGAGTCTGCTGTGCCATGCCACAGCATTGCTTCCAGTGGCTCCTGGATGTTCAAGAGTTTAAGAACTCCCATAGCATTAACCTTGCCTCAAGCACAAGGACCTCTGAACCAGCTCTGGCTTTCCCACATCTTAGACTACACTTTCCCACCCCCAGAGCAGTGTCTCAGTGCTTCCCTACAGCTCAACACCTGCCAAAGTGGCAGTATGGGATAAGCACAGTCAAATTCCCTAACAGGCTGTGACCCACTGCAGAGCAGGCATGGACCTACAATTGTGTAGATGTACCACATTTTCTTTATCCATTTTTCAGCTTGTGGACTCTTATGAAACAGCTTGGGGAAGGATTGAGAACCACAAAGGGGATAGGAACTCCACAGGAAGACCAACAGGGTCAACTACCCTGGACTTTTCTGGCTCTACGAGATTGAACAACCAACCAAAGAGCATACAAGGGCTGAACTGAGCCACCCTCCCCCATCGCCCACATATGTAGCAGGTGTACAGCTTGGTCTTCAAGTGGGTCTGGAATGACTGGAGTGGGGGCTATCCCAAAAGCTCTTGCCTGTCTGTGGGATATGTTCTTCTAGCTGGGCTGCCTTCTCTGGCATCAGTGGGAGAGAATGTGCCTACTCCTGGAGAGAATTGATGTGCCAGGATGGCAGGAAACCAAGGGCAGGCCCCACCTTCTCAGAGTTGAAGAGGTGGGGGCTCAGGGGAGACTAGGAGAAAAGTGACTGGGAGGCAGTGATCAGGGTGTATGAATGTGTAAAAAAAATTTTTTATTTCTAATTAGTCCCTTTTTCCTTTTAAATCCACATCAATATCCCCATTGATATTGTTAAGGTTTTTTGTAATGTTGTACAAAATACAAATAAAAAAGGAAGTTTAGTAATAAGGAACAAGACAAAATTTCTTATTTTGCTAATGCTGTTGCCAAACTGATAAATTACAGTTAAATTAAAACAGGAAGTATAACCCAAATGTCAAGGGAGTCTTCTTAATATTTTAAATGCTATATACAGGAGATGTCTGAGAAGTTCTTGTTCCATAAATGTACTAAACTGGAAGCCATAGATATGCAGAGGATGTATATTTAGAACCGAATAGGCCCTGTGCATGCTGCTTTGTTCTTTGTGAGTTCATATGAACTTTGCTTAGTTGTTTTAGAGGGCCTTGTTCTCCTGGCATCTTTCAACTCCTCTGTCACCACTATTCCTTCTGTCTTCTCTTATATGGGGTTCTCTGAACTCTGAGCAGAAGGATTTGTAAAGACATCTCCTGAAGAACTATGTGCTCTGATGTCTCTCTTTTTGAGTTTCTGACAAAACTCACTTTAATCCGGTCTGGGTTCATTCTGAGAGGCGGGATGGCCTGAGATGGAAAGTGCGAGAGAAATTTGGAAGCCAAGACAAAATTTTCTGTTCGAGGCTCCAAAATTTAATAACCGAACTCCTTTTAAATAACATGGAAAGATTCCCAGCCCCCTCCTCAGTCTTTGAAGTTGCCGGTGGCGGTCCGATCATAGGTGGGTCTGAGGATCAAGGTGGGGGTGAATGTCTGTTGGTGTAGGCGGTCCAAGGATGCTGCACTCTGGGAGATCCGGGGGGGTCCTCTTGGTAGGCGGTGGAGACACAGCAACTCTCTGGTGGGTCTCAGCACCTGTAGGGGGCTGGTGTTTTGAAGGAGAGTGATTAATGTAACAGCAAGTTAGGCTTGGAGGCAACAAGGAGCTGGGAGACCCCAACATCTCTTTATCTCTGTAACGTCTTGTTGTAGGTCTTTTTTTTTGTTGTTGTTCCTATCTGCTGCAGAACAAAACCTCTCTGATCATAGCTGAATAAGGCACCAATCTCTGAATATAGAAGAATCACTATCACTAGTAGTCATTTTATTGCTACATTTTTTTTTTTTAGATCAGTAATAGTTGGTTTTACCTTAGGTTTCTGGGTTTTTGGTCACCCAAGCAGTGTCCAATGTGTGTTCCTTCTCATAGAGTGGGAATTAAATCAAATCAGACATTGGTTTGTTATTACTACAAGGTTTGAATTGCCATTTCCCTAGCATGCTTTTTGGGTAGGACAGATTGTAATTAAGCTGTTTGTGGCTGGGTTAGTGTTTGCTTCTCTTTTGGGGTAGCTTGTAGGCTACATTTACATATCATAGACAGTAGAGTATGTTTGTGTAGGTTTTATGTAGGTACCAGTAGACCTCTCAATGTTCAATGAGTTGTATGTGTGTTGTCTGCAGCAATTGATTCTTGCTGCCAGTTTGTGTAAGACAGCCTATTTTCTAGGTAACAGATGGGGTTGTTTGGGAATTCCATGGAACCCCTTTGGCCAACCACTCAATTGGATGAAACCTTGTATAGGCTTGGAAAACTTTAGTGAAAAGAGATGGCCAAGAGGGGACCCTCATTATTTGTAGACTTCATTTATGATTGCCTTTGTATACTATAGGAAGTTTACACTTTACTAGGGGTTTATACACCATCTAAGTGGTCCTCAAATGTTCTTCAATTGTAGCTGTCTCTTACTTCATTCTCTCCCTCAATTCCTCCTCTCTTCCCATTCATTTCCCAACTGATCCCCCCATTCCTGTCCCCTGACTCAGTATTCAGTCAATGCATAACATCAATTCCATTTTTACTACCATAGAGCTCCATTATCCCCCACCCCCACCCGTGTATCTTCCTAAGTAACGATCCGCTCTGTGTCTATGGATCATATCTTACTTCTCATTTATTTATTGGTTTACTATTCTATTGTTTTAAAACATCATGGCCAAGGCCATTTGTCAAAGAAAAGAAATAATTGGGAAGCTCTCAGTTCTAGAAGATTAGTTCAGGACTACCATGGTGGGAAGCATGGCAGCAGGTAGGCAGCCATGGCCTTGGAGTAGTTGTTAACAGATTAAATATTCACCTCAAAATAGGAGACACATAGAGTCAGAGAGATAACTTGAAGTGGTTTGAGCTTTGGAAGACTCAAAGAATACCCTCAGTGACAAACCTTCTGCAAGGCCACACCTCCTAAGTGTTCACAAATAGTTCCATTGAACAAGCATGTAAATGTGTAAACCACTGGACAAAATTCTCATTCGCACCACCATCACAAGTAAGATTTTTTGAGACAGAAAATTATAGCAAAAGACTGAGTAAGAGTTGGGCAGGTATGAATAGAGATAGCTTAGCAACTTTTGATCCTACTGGACAAGAAATACAGACACATTCCTTTTCAAACAAAACACTTATAAATCTGTAACTATAAATTTCCCAAGATGCATGTATACCACTCTCCAAAAATAAAATAAACAATGAAGCTATACCATTCCATTGCTTCCTAGTATCTTCTACATCATCAAGTATACTAAGAAAAGTAAATGCATTTCGATTAGTTGCCCAACCTTGCCTATAATGACTTTGTGTTGTGAACAGTAATTTTAAAAAAAAATTAATTTAATTAATTTCACTTATTCATTGTCTCTTACCATGCAGTTCCCTTCTACAATCCTTCCCCTATGCCCCTTCCCATTCTCCTTTTGAGTGTTTGTGGCTCCCTGTTGCTGTCCCTGACCTTCTTACTTCAAGTCTCTGTGAGGCTAGGTGCTCCCTCTCGCACTGAGGCCAGACCTGGCAGCCCATCTAGTGAACATATCCCAAATACAAGCAACAGCATTTGGGATAGCCTCCACTCCAGTTGTTCCATAATCACATGAATGTCAAACTGCATGTCTGCTCCTTATAAGCAGGGAGGCCTAAGTCCAGCCCTTCTATGTTCTTTGGATGGTGATTCAGATTCTGAGAGCCCCAAGTGTCCAGGTTAGTTGATTCTGTTGCTCTTTTTGTGGAGTTTCTATTTCCTTCGGGGCCAACAATTTTTCTGCTATTCTTCCATAAAAGCCCGAAAGCTCTATCCATTCTTTGGCTGGGGGTGTCTGTATCTGTCAGAATGAGCTGCTGGGTAGAGCCTCTCAGAGGATGATGTACTCCTGTTGGCAAGGGTAACAGAGTATCATTAATAGTATTAGGATTTGTGCTTGCTAGTGCAATGGGTCTTAAGATGGGCTAGTTATTGGTTGGCTATCCCCCCAGCCATTTCTCCTTTCCTCATGCCTGCATTACTTACAGACAGCATAAATTTTGAGTTGAAGATTTGTGTGTGTGTGTGTGTGTGTGTGTGTGTGTGTGTGTGTGTGTGTGTGTGTGTGCATGTGTCTGTGTTGGTGTCTCCCTTGCATAAAGTGTCCTTAAAATAACATTTTATGGAAGATGATGACTTAATTTTTTATGCTTATGCATGATCTACCATACATACAATTACAATCAGATGTATCATGGGGAAAGGAAATATACTATGAAAAAAGCTATCAACCAAAAAAGAAAATTATATAATTAGACCTCTCAGTAACCAACACTTTTTCCTTGTACTTCAAACCCACACATGTTTAGAGCTATCCATTGAGTAAATTTCATGTAGGGACTGCTGCTCAAATTCAGTGGATCTCTTGTGAACTTCACTTTGATTCTGAATTAAATCCTTTCCTGATTCACTGTGTGTGTTTCATAAGCTCTTTGATCAAGGTTCTCACAACCAGAGAAATCTCAGGTACAGATAGATTACTAGCAATATGAGTGAAGTTTTGGAAAGAAGTAAGAAAAGGTTAGGGCAAACGGTATTTGCTGCTGCCTGAAAAATGATTCAAACAAATCAAGTGGCAAATAATATTTGTCACAAGTCTACTCCTTGTCAATGTGACCCCTCAAAATACCTTTGCTAAACTACTATATTCTCCCAAATATTTCCATGTGATCATAACCATCTCATAATATAAAATTTATTCTATTCAACTTCAACAATTCTCCTAGACTTTATTCTTGCTTTTTACCTTCCTATGTAAGTATGTGTATGTTCTTGTGATCATGTGTGTGTGTGTGTGTGTGTGTGTGTGTGTGTGTGTGTGTGTGTATGGATACATGCATGTTTGTGTGCTATTTGCAGATAACCACAGAACAGGCCACCAGGTCCCTTGGAACTCAAAGGTAAGTCTACCATTGTCTTGTAGTAGTAAAAAATAAACGGGTTTTCTGGCAGAGCAGGAATTAGTCTTAACTCCTTAGTTAACTCCATAGCCATCACATCATTCATTCATCTATTCTTTAATAGTCCCAACACTGTTGAAACTTTAATTTCATTCTATTGAATACCCTTATATTTGAATCCCTGTAACATAAAAACCAATTTATATATTTCTAATATGTAATTGCATATAACAAACATTCACAATATAATACTGAAGGAGAGAACAGGGTATAGGATAAGGACCACACCAAACAAGATCAAAACAATCATGGCAAATGTCAAGTATGACCTCTCTATATCTATCAGTTGGGGCTCATTGTAGTATCTTTAGGGATCCAAATGACATAAGTACATGTGCCCCGCCAGGGCTGCGATTTTCCTAACATATAGCTTCCTTGTTGGGTTGACTATATTTAATGCATGTCAATAGAATTTCCAATATCCTGTGGTCTCTAGTGCAACTCTACTTCATTTTCTAAACAACATGCCATGAAACCTTAGAGTTCTTTGCAGAAAATCTAACAGGGATACACAGGTGTTCAGGTGTTTTAAATTAAAGTTTCAAAGTCCCTTCTCCAAAACAATGAAGATTAGATAGGGATCCATGCCTTGTATTTCTAGAGTGCATATGAATTTTTGATGTTTCAATCACCTCTGTTGTTTAATGGCTTAAATGTTACTGTTGTGATCTCTCTTGAGGGATAAGAATGCTGTCCTCTAATCATAGGAGTTTATTGTAACATGATATTACAACTGGCATGTAAAGTGAAAGTGAATATATAATCTTCTCTGATCAGTGACCAACATGAGATGGATAATGCCCTGTTACCACTTACTAATTTCTATGTTCCATCTTGGCTGCTCTTAGTCCATTTGAGCAGCCTCTGATCCCAATTCTCTTGGCCACTTTACATGGGGGCTCTGCTTCTCTCTCCTCCACATTATTACCCATGGTGGTCTCAGTGTCTCTCCATTTCCTTCTCCTCCTTGTGGTTCCAAACACAGGAACCCTAAAATCTGACTATGTCTCTCCTCCCCAGCTATTGTCTGCTGTCATCTTTGTTTACCAATAAGAATTAACTGGAGGCAGGTTACCATAAGGTATGTGCAGACCCTCTCTTGTACAGAATTTTGGGGGACCCAATTACCATTAGAATACAAGAAGCTACATTTTTCCTTCTCCCAAATCCTCTGAGATCCTCTCAACCTCCTGCAACATCCATTTCTACACCCTCTCTGATCTTATCCCCCTGTAATATAGTCCTCTGTTTCCAGGAGTAACCACTTTCTGCTTCCCATTTGAACCATCCCTTTCATTGAGAATCATATATTTATTGAGGACTGGATGAGGTGAAAAAGTAGTTCAGTGTGGAGTGATTAAAAGTTTTACTTCTTGAAGTTTTTTAAAATGTTTGTATATAGATTGATGAGATGGCTCAGTGGGTAAGAGCACCTGACTGCTCTTCCGTAGGTCTGGAGTATAAATCCCAGCAACCACATGGTGGCTCACAACTACCCTTTTGAGATCTGACACTTGCTTCTGGTGTGTCTGAAGTCAGCTACACTGTACTTCTGTATAATAATAAATCTTTTAAAAAGAAATGTTTAGGCATATGAAAATACCAATACTCAAAATTGCAGAGATTTTTAAAATATGAATATGAAGACAAAACTTCCTATAAAGAGTGGCCAACTTAAAACAAATTAGAACCCAAGATTACATATCTTTATTACCGGCATAGAGGGTGCTTGTTAGTATCCTCAAGACTTTTCATAGCTGAGAGTGCTAAAGGGCATAGAAAGACATAAAATCAGTAAGTCTAAGAAAGAAAAACTTGACAAAATGGAGCTAACATACAATATTTCCATCTTGATCTCAAAGGATCATGATAGAATGTGAAAAGACACTCAAAGTGAGACATTTCTTTGGCTTTTGAGAACTCTCTTTTCTCTATTTTTTCTATCTTGAATATTTCTAATAGTATGAATCTATGCAAATGAATTTTCTGTTTTATTTTTTCTTCTTTGGGAGACTCTGCAGCTTTATATAAATGAGATAGTATATTATAACACTCCTATATTTAGGGCTTTGGAGAAATTGTGAACCAATGTGAATGTGAACTTCAGATCTCAGAAGTCTATTCACTTTTGTGGGAAGGCTCTGAGGGCTTGGACTTTCTCCACGCTAAATAAGTAGCACCTCGTCCTCTGGTTCCCCAGTGCTTCTCAGTCATCAAGACATAGACCACAGTCCACACACCTGATCTGATGATATTACAATTAGGCAAGGCTTATCATAGGTGATACATTTTTCCTCTGAGTAATCTCATCATTTTTTTGCCATTGCCACCAGTCAGAATTCATTGTACCTACAATCCACAGTAATCCCATCATTTTACATATTCCTATAGATAAGAAAATTTGGATGTCATGGAAGTTTAACCAGAAGTCTAAGAGATAGATCATAGATTGCCTATAGTATTATTCGCTCTAAGACAATGATTTGTGCTGGAAAGTGGCTTCCAGGGGAATATGAAAAATGACTGATTTAGAGTGGTGAGAGACTCACCAAGTTCTATCCATTTTATATGGATTTTTATTAATAATAACTGCAGGATGTTCTGACCATGCAACTTCAAGAGGGCTGTGAATGTAAAGGTAGCCTCCTGAAAGAACCTAGGCACTGTGTCAATGCATCCATAAAGCAGATGTGTTGTAGCTTAAGTCAGAAATTATAGTTAATAAGACAGGAGAGAGACTTCCCTGTTGAGTGCTTCAGGTGTGGAGCAGGTGTAGCACATATAAAGACTATTGGCTCCAGCAGCATTCCTGACTTGGGACCTGGGTAGCAATGGATTCACTTCTGCCTCTATGTATAGAACAAATGCAGTCCATATAATTACCATGTGTGTGAGTGTTCTGGGTCACACTTTATGAAATAAATTAGCATTTTGAATGACATGTTTGTTGTAATGATTATATTGCTTAATCAAAGCATGCATATATATGGTGTCAGAACATGAAATATATTTATATTAATAGATAGAAGTAGTGCTTGATGAAAACTTTTTATCTCTATGCACATAAATACATATTTATATATACCTGAATAGAAACACTGGACGAGATACTTCTGAGACACCTTCATCATTAATTTTCAGATCAATCAGTTTCTTAACCTATCCACCTACCAATTCTTTCTGACATCTTGCCTGTGTCCATCTTTATCTTCAGGCCATGAATGAGTTTCAGTCAAACCCTTTAAAATCTCTATATATTATAGAATGGTTGTCTGTACATGAAAAAATTGCCCATTCAATGGTTCATGGAATCTTACACTAAGTCTGGATACTGATATAATTATAATTCCCCTTGTTTAGCTTCTATCTTCCCTTCTTTAGATATCTTTTCCAAAACACATCCTGAGTCTTTCTGTCCTAAACTTAGACTAGCAGACATGTCCTCTTAATAGTTAGAAAAGACATGGTGCCGGTAGCATATGCAAGTTTGGGATCCATTGCACATTTAAAATCACGAGTAATAATTTCTTAGAGAATACTCATATCCATTAAATGCAATATCTTGTGTTAAAGGTGGGAGGAAGTCAGGTACCATAATCTGAAGAGTCATAGAAACATTGGACATAGATATAATCCCAGTTGGATCTAAGAGTTGTGCTCATATACATAGAAAGAGCAGAGAAAACCCATGACATTGCCTGGCTTAATGGAAGCAATTCTTGAGTAGCTGAGCTGTCATTATTAAGGAAAGTGAGATTGCTTATTTGAAAAGATGGGTTATTTATGTGAGACTCTGTCTTTATTTACAAATTACTCCTTCCAGTGCTATTCTATTACTCTTCTGGGAATAACTGTGAGCAATAAGCTGCAAGGTGAGTTGTGGTGCTCAATCCATAGGGATAAATCTAAAAAATGCTCCCATGCCCAAGACTCAAGGAACATTTTAAAAAGGAATTGTAAGCCTGATAGAGCCAGAGGATGGGGAATTAGATGTCAGGTTGTGTCTCCTAGTTACAACACAAGCTATATTTGTAATATGTTAGCCACATGACTACTCAAGTGTGAATTGACCCAGGAGAACACCAAATGAACATGAGAAACAGAATGGGCAAAAGCCAATGATACTTCACATTTACAAACAACACAAAATAAAACAAACAAACAAACAAACAAACAAACCCCACTATGGAGAAGCCAGTAAAGCTTGCAGCAGAGGAGACACTCCTCTCCAGGGAAGAATGTACCAATTGAATGTCCCATTTGAAAACATCAGCCCTGAAAACTTACATGTAAGTAATGTTATGTGGACTCAACGAGTTTGGTGTGTGTGTGTGTGTGTGTGTGTGTGTGTGTGTATGTTTACAAATATATAAGTGCATACAAAAACAATAGAAAAAGAGGTCATGAATTTGAAAGGGAACAGGGACATTTATTTGGGAGGACTCAGAATAAGGAAAGGTAGGGCAAAATTGTAGTAACTAAAATTCTGGCTCACAAACAAACAGGAAGAAAAACCAGAAAAACATGCATGGGCACAATAACATCTACACCTGATTATGGGAGGAAAATGGAACCAATTATGTACTGTCTACAACAGTACCATATTTGAAACACCCAAACATGGATGAAGGCATAGCCAGGAAATTCTATGTGGAACATGATAGAAGTCAAAATAAGGTATAACTCACAGACAGTTGCTGTTCTCTGTTGTTCAAGGAGAAGCATATTCCCTACAAATAAGCCTGTATTTCATCTGAATTGGCGACATAAGAGAACCACGGGTTTGCAATGAGCTACTGACCTGATGAGTCCTGCAGCTGTGCCTACACTTTGTTGATTTGAATGTATCCAAAGCACAGCTCACTGACATGAGGACTTCTGCATAGTCAGGTCACACCATGTTCAAGAGTCAGCCTCACACTGATCACACACAGACATGAGTGTGCTCACGCAAGTCCTGTGATTGCTTCTGCTGTGGCTTACAGGTAAGGAAGACAGCCCTAGAAATTTATTCAGCTGGGTGTAGTCAGTGCCTCTTGGTTTTAGTGAAAATCCTCTTGTGAGAGAACTAATCATGTTGAGATTTGTTTTCAATTTTTCAATCGTAGATGCCAGATGTGACCTTCAGATGACTCAGTCTCCAGCCTTTCTGGCTGCATCTATGGGAGAAAGTGTCACCATCACCTGTCTAGACAGTGAGAATGTTTACAGTCATTTAAATTGGTATCAGCAAAAACAGGGAAAATCTCCTCGACTACTGATCTATGCTGCAACCAGCTTAGAAGATGGTGTCCCATCGAGGTTCAGTGGCAGTGAATCTGGCACACAGTTTTCTCTGAAGATTAACAATTTGTAGCCTGAAGATGTTGCAACTTACTACTGTCAACATTATTTTGGTACTCCTCCCGCAGTGATTCAAGCCATGACATAAACCTCCCAGGGAAACAGAAGTGAGAAGACAGGATGCCCCAACTGCTCCTCATTATATCTCCAGCTGCTCAGTTGCTGAAAGTGTTTCTCTTTGCGGGCTTAAATGTCAATGTGATATTTTTATATAAAAGTCAGAGAAGCTTTTCTCTCTTCAACCTCTGTCCTTTCCCCTGGCCTAGTATTAAAACAAGGGTTTAGCTTTCATGACTTAGTAAAAAAAAAAAAAATATGGAAAGAACAAAAGGTGGTTTCTGATGTAATACAATTCCTGGTACACAAAGATGAGTAGTTAAATAGAAACTTAACCCAGCCTATATGTCATTTCTTATATTTTATTGTTTATTTTTAATTAATTTTTTACACTCCGTATTTTTCCCGCCTCCCTGTCCACCCTCTGACTCTTCCACATCCCATACCTCCTCCCAATTCCCCTGTCTCCACGTGGATGGTGGATGTGCCCACCCCACACCATACCCTACCTGACCTCTAAACTCCCTCTGATCTCCAGTCTCTTGAGGGTTAGGTGCATCATCTCTGAATGAACACAGACCCAGCAGTCTTCTATTGTATGAGTGTTGGGGGGCCTCATATCAGCCTGCTGTATGCTGCTTATTTGGTGGTCCAGTGTTTGAGAGATCTCAGGTGTCCAGATTAATTGAGACTGCTGGTCCTCTTACAAGATCGCCATTCTCCTCAGCTAAGGTTAAAGAAAACATAGAAAGGTGCCAAAGGCTGCTATCATTCACTATTTGATACTTTCCCATGGTTAACTACCCTCATTTCCACAATCACAGAGCCCCTGAAAATTCTTCTGTTACTGCTCACATTCAGGGTGTACATAATCAAAAAGGTTTTATTATATATAATGCAGAGATTAGAGATTATTCAACTGATGGTGATAAGATCCCAATACTAAACAGTTACCACAGACAATTTAGGTCTATAAGGAGTCCAAGATTGGCCTCTAGAGTTACCAAAAGGAGGAGAGAATGTTGTAACCCCTAAAATACTGATACTAGAGAAACTTCATTGTTGAGTACAGTTTGCCTCTGCATTCTCTGCCCCATCCCCTCAACTCCCAGAATCTCCCATCCTCCCTTCAGCCCTTGGCAAGCAAGATACCCAGACAACTGGTTTCTGTGCTGTATCCTTCTGTCCTCTTGCTGCAAACCTGGGGCACCCTCCACCCCTCCAGCATTAGAATGGCACTACTCATAAAACTACCCCTTAATGAGGACATTCTGAGACATAGTATTTCTATCTGCAGAATTATCACATTTAGGGTTTTCTTTATTGCTTCTATTTCCCTTTTTAGGTCTTGGATGGTTTTGTTCAATTCCATCACCTGTTTGTTTATTTTCTCCTCTCT
>NW_018393703.1:18952-23063 GCF_900095145.1 Mus pahari | reverse complement strand
CCTCTGCAGTTTATTCACTCACCTGAACAGACTAGTCACCGAGGGACCCTGGACACAATATGCCTCTCTCATCTGCTCTGGCCGCCAAAGCCCTCACAGATGGCCACTTTTCCTCTGGTGAGGAAAGTGCCCAAATTTCTGGAGCCTGAAACAGGGTCTGTCCCAGAAGCTAGGTTGCTTCTGTCTGTCCCAAAGCTGTGTAGATTCTGCACACTCTCACCAGTGCAGACTGGAAGGTAGGTGAACCAGAGCAAAGATGGCTCCCCAAACAGCTCAGGCAGTGAGAGCCCTCCTGGGCAGACACCTCTCCTCTGGTGGGGAAGTTGCTAGTATGTCTAGAGACAGAAATGGAATCTTTCCCAGAAGCTGTGTAGCTTATGCAGGCCTCCTTCTCCCTGCAACTCACTGGAACAAAGATGGTAAAGTTGGCTCTCCTCCCAGCTCAGGCCTTGAGACCCCTCCCGGGCAAACACCCCTCCTTGGGCAGGAAAGGTGCTGGATGACTGGACCCAGAAACTGGATATTTCACAGAAGCTGTGTCGCTTCTGCAGGCCGCCCTCTCCCTGGCAGTGTACCAGAGCAAAGATGCCATTGGAGTTCTGCATAGAAAATTTCGCCTGTGCCAATGAGCTTAAGGCTGTTTCCCATTTTCTCTTTTATTAGACTCAGTTTATCTGATTTTTTTGTTGAGGTCCTTGATCCACTTGGACTTGAGCTTTGTAGAAAGTGACAAATATGGGTCTATTTTTATTCTTTTACATACTGATAGCCAGTTAGACCAGTACCATTAATTGAAGATGATTTATTTTTTCCATTGTATATATTTTGGAGCCCTTGTCAAAAATCAAGTGACAGTAAGTATGTGGTTATATTTCTTTGTCTTCAATTCTATTGCAATGATCAACATGTCTGTCTCTGTACCAATACCAAGCAGATTTTATCAATATTGCTCTATAGTAAAGCTTAAGGTCAGGAAAGGTGATTTCCCCAGCTGTTCTCTTATTGTTAAAAACTGTTTTCACTATTCTGGGATTTTTGTCTTTCCAGATGAATTTGAGAATTGCTCTTTCCATGTCTATGAAGAATTGTATTGTGGTTTTGATGGGGATTGAATTGAATTTATAGATTGCCTTTGGTAGGATGGCCATTTTTACTATGTTGATTCTTCCTATACATGAGCATGGGAAATTTCTCCAATTTCTGAGATCTTCAATTTCTTTCTTGAGAGACTTGAAGTTATTGTCATACATGTTGTTCACTTGTTTGGTTAGAGTTACCCCAAAGTATTTTATGCTACTTGTGGCTATTCTGAGACCATTTTTCCAAATTTCTTTCTCAGCCTGTTTATCCTGTGTATAAAAGAAGGCTACTGATTTATTTTTAGTTAATTTTATATCTGGCCACTCTGCTGAAGTTGTTTATCAGCTGGAGAAGTTTTCTGGTAGAATTTTTGGGATTGCTTATGTATACTATTATATCATCTGCAAATAGTAATAACTTTATTTCTTCTTTACCAATTTGTATCCTCTTGATGTCTTTTTGTTGTCTTGTTCTAGCTAAGTCGTTGAGTAGTATATTGAATAGATATGGGGGAAGTGGGAATCCTTGTCTTGTCTCCAATTTCAGTGAGGTTGCATCAAGTATGTCTCCATTTAATTTGTTATTGGTTGTTGGTTTGCAGTAAAATGATTTTATTATGTTTAGGTATGGGCCTTGATTTCCTGATCTCTCCAATACTTTTAACATGAAAGGGTGTTGTATTTTGTCAAATGNTTTTTCAGCATCTAAGGAGATGATCATGTGATTTTTCTCTTTGAGTTTGTTAATATATAGTAGATTATGTTAATGGATTTTAGTATATTAAACCAACCTTGCATCCCTGGGAGGAAGCCTATTTGATCCTGGTTAATGATTGTTTTGATGTGTTCTTGGATTCAGTTTGCAAAAATTTTAATGTGTATTTGTGCATCAATATTCATAAGCGAGATTAGTCTGAAGTTCTCTTTTTTTGGTTGGATCCTTGTGTGGTTTAGATATCTGTATATTTGTGGCTTCATAGAATGAGGCAGGTAGTATTCCTTCTGTTTCTATTTTATGAAATAGTTTGAGGAAAATTGGTATCAGGTCTTCTTTGAAGATCTGGTAGAATCCTGCACTGAATCCATCTGACCCTGGGCATTTTTTGCTTGGGAGGTTTTTAAAGGTATCTTCTATTTCCTTGTGTGATATGAGCCTGCTTAGATAGTTTGCCTGCTCTTGATTTTATACTGGTATGTGGCATCTTTCTAGAAAACCATACATTTCATCTAGATCTTCCAGTTTTGTTGAGTATAAGCTTTTATAGTAGGATCTGACGAGTTTTTGAATTTCCTCATTTTGTCTTCTGATCTCTACCTTTTCTTTTCTGATTTTACTAATTCGGATACTGCCTCTTGGCCCTTTAGTTAGTTTGGCTAGGGGTTTATCTATCTTGTTGATTCTTTCAAAGAACCAGCTTTTGGTTTTGTTGATTCTTTGTATTGTTTTCATTGTTTCTATTTGTTTAATTTCAGCCAAGTTTGACTATTTCCTCCCTTCTACTCCTCTTAGGTGAGTTTGATTCTTTTTTGTTCTAGGGCTCTCAGCTGTGCTGGTAAGTTGTTAGTGTAAGATCTCTCCAGTTTCTTTACCAGGACACTTAGTGCTATGAACTTTCCTCTTAGCATTGCTTTCCTTGTTTCCAATAGGTTTGGGTATGATGTGTCAATATTTTCATTAAATTCCAGGAAGTCTTTAATTTTTTTCTTTATTTCTTTCATGACCAAGTTATTACTGAGTAAATATTTATTCAGTTTCCACATGTATTTGGGCTTTCCGTAGTTCTTGCTATTATTGAAGACCAGCCTTAGGCCATGGTGGTCTGATATGATCCATGGTATTATTTCTATCTTCTTGTATCTGTTGAAGTTTGTTTTGGGACCAATTATATGGTTGGTTTTGGAGAAGGTAACATGAGGTCCTGAGGTGAAAATGTGTTCTTTTCTTCAGAATGAAATGTTTTGTAGATATCTGTTAAATCCATTTGATTCAAAACCTCTCTTAGTTTCACTGTGTCTCTGTTGAGTTTCTGTTTCAATGACCTGTCCATTGGTGAGAGTGGGTGTTGAAATCTCCCATTATTATTGTGTAGTGTTCAATGTCTGGTTTGAGTTTTAGTAAAGTTTCTTTTATGAATTTGCATGCTCTAGCATTTAGGGCATAGATGTTCAGAATTGAAAGTTTCTCTTGATGGATTTTCCCCTTGGTGAATATGAAGTGTCCTTCTTCATCATGCTTGATAACTTTTGGTTGAATTTCTATTTTTTTGCATATTAGGATGGCGACTCCTGCTTGTTTCCTTGGACCATTTGATTGGAAGACTCTTTTCTATCCCTTTTCTCTGAGACTTTTACTCTGAGATAGTGCCTGTCTTTGTTGTTGAAGTGTTTTTGTTTTTGTTTGTTTGTTTGTTTTTTGTTTTTGTTTGTTTGTTTTTGTATGCAGCAAAATGCTGGATCTTTGTGGTAACTAAAGGGGGCCCTGGGGGAAGAGAGGGAAGGGACCCATGCACCACCAGAGTTCTACCTATTCTCTGGACAGGCAGATGTGGGAGGGCTGCCAGATGCTTTTCACTCATCCCTGGGTGGGCATCCAAGCCTCTGACCCACTCTTCAGGGGTGGGGGTGGGGCAAGGGGCAGCCCTATCTGGGAGCCCCAGGGCTACTTTCCTAAAGCCACTGGGGATATGGGAGAGAAGGAAGAGGGAAGAGAAGTTCCCACACCAGCAAGAGTGAGCGAAGTGAATCTTGACTGGAGCACAGGAAGGCCTTCTATCCAGAGATTAGAAAGGGCTCATTAGGAGAAAGCCTATCTTATACTCCAAGCACAGTGGGCCTTGGTGAGCAGAGACATCCTATGGTTTTAGAGCTTTATTATAGAAATTCAGGGGGAAAGAGAGAAGGTAGAAGAGAGAGAGAGAGAAAGAGAGAGAGAGAGAGAGAGAGAGAGAGAGAGAGAGAGAGAGGTGTGCCATGCTAGCTGTCTTCATGATAAAAGACTCAAGAAATGTCTATTGAACATCTATTGTGTGGCA
>NW_018393703.1:0-18912 GCF_900095145.1 Mus pahari | reverse complement strand
AGAGAGAGAGAGAGAGAGAGAGAGAGAGAGAGAGAGAGAGAGAGAAGACTATAGAGAAAGAGAGAGTAAGAGGAGTGGAGAGGACAAAGAGAGAGGAGAGAGGAGTGAGAGAAGAGAGAAGACAAAGAGAGAGGAGTGAGAGGGTGAGAGTGAGGGGTAAGAGGTAAGAGAGCAAGGAGAGGCCAAACTGCCCCTTTTAAAGTATGCTATCTAGGTAACTGGGAAGCTGTTTTGCCTGAAGGTCAGAAGCTTGGGACATTGCCTATGTGACTTCTCGCCATGCTTCACTTGTGGGAGCTGTGTCAGGCAGTAACTTAGGCAGGAGCCAGAGTTCCAGGAGTATGGGGGAATGCCTACCATGTCATGTAGGTGAATTATCACCCTTCCAGGGTTCAGACCTCAGCTCAACTGGAGACCAGCCTGTCTATGCATAGCCCAATGCCCCACAGAGATTGTTTGCATATCCAGTCTGTTAGCTTATGTCTTTTTATAGGTGAGTTAAGTCCATTAATATTGAGTGATATTAAAGAAAGATGACTGTTGGTTCCTGACTTTTTTATTTTTGTAGGTGGTTTTATGTGCTGTGGTTCCTGATTTTGACTTTGTTGTCAGATGCTTAATATCTTGTCCTTTCTTCAGTGCAGGTATCTTTTTTTGTTGGATTTCTCCTTCCAGGATTCTCTGCAAGGCTGCGTTGGTAGATAGATACTGATTGAACTTGGTTTTGTCTTGGAATATTTTGTTTTCTCCATCTATGTTGATTGAGAGTTTTGCTGTGTATAGTAACCTGGGCTGGCATTTGTCTTCTCTTAGATTCTGCATGACCTCTGACCAGGCTCTTCTGGTTTTTGTAGTCTCTGCTGAAAAGTCCGGTGTAATTCTGATAGGTCTATATTTGTATGTTAATTGGCTTTTTTCCCTTGCAGTGTTTAATATTGTTTCTTTGCTCTGTGCATTTAGTGTTTTGATAAGTATGTGATGAGGATATTTTCTTCTCTGCTCCCATTTATTTGGTGTTCTATGGGCTTCTTATACCTTTATGGCCATCTCTTTCTTTAGGTTGGGGAAGTTTTCCTCTGTGATTTTGTTGAAGACATTTTCAGGTACTTTGAGCTGGGAATCTTCATTCTCCTCTTCCAATTATTCTTAGATTTGGTCTTTTCATTGTGTCCTGATTTTCCTGAGTGCTTTGGGTTAGGAGTTTTGTTGTTGTTGTTGTTTTGAATTTTCTTTGAGAGTTGTGTCAATCTCTTCTGCTGTATCTTCTACCCCTGAGATTCTATCTCCTATTTCTTGAATTCTGTTGATAATAAGTACATCTGTAATTCCTGACCTCTTTCCTGGGTTTTCCAATTCCAGGTTTGCCTCCATTTGCATTTTCTTTAATGTTTCTACTTCTACTTTCATATCTTGGATCACTGTATTCAATACCTTCACCTTTTTGCCTTTGTTTTCCTGTATTTCTTTCAGTGAGTTATTGACATCCTCCTTAAAGTATTCTACTATCTTCATGAGATAGGATTTTAGGGTAGATTCCTGATTTTCAGATGTTTTGGTGTATTCAGAGCTTGCTATTGTGGGAGAACTGGGTTCTGAGGATACCCATGTGTTTTGGCTTCTGTTGCTTATGTTCTTGCATTTGCATTTTGCCATCTGGATGTACCTGGTGTTTGTTGACCTGGGTGACTGTATAGATGGGGTGAGCTTCTTTTGTCTACAGGTTGCTTCAGGTCTCCTGTTAAGCTTGCAGGACTGGCAGTATCAGACCACCTGTGCGGCCTTCCAACTGGGCACTCTTCTCAGGGTCAGAGGAGCAGCTAATCTGTTGTGCTGTCTGCAGTGGATATCATGAGAGTTCTCAGACTAATGGGTCTTCAGTGGAGCAGTCAAACTGTTGTCTAGCTGTGCTGAGTGCTGCTGATCTTCAACTACTCTGAGAACTGAAGGTACTCAACGTCTCAACTGCTCTGAGTATAGTGTGTCCAACTGTTCTGGGTGCAGGAGGTCCTCTAGGATGAATCAGGATATGGAGTCTTCACAGAAGCGGATCAACTAGGAGTCAAGTGCTGGGAGTTCAGAGGATTCTCTAGGATGGGTTGGGACATGGAGTCTTCACAAGAGCAGAACAACTATGGACTGCAAGTACCAAGAGAAAGAAGTGGAAGGGATGTAAGGAAGGAAAGTGGTATCTACGAGGTGGTGTTTTGGTGGGTGTTATGTCCTGAATACATTAGGCTCCCAGCAGCAGCTCTTGGAATCAGGGTGTGGGGAGTGGGGGTGGATGGGGAGCTTCTTACCAACTGCTCTGAGTACAACAAGTCCTCTAGGATGGATTGGCATATGGAGACTTCACTGGACCAGACCAACTATGGGTCTGCCCCAGCAGCAAGGACCATGTGGCCCCCAATTCATTCTTAAGTCCTCAGGTTTCAACCTAATTAACATCTTCTGCTCACTGTGGGAGCATAAGCAACCCTACAGCTGGATCACCCCTGTATAGCTTTCAAATGCTTGGGAAAATTAAGCACGTGTAATTGGTTATCCTGCAGAATCTACAATGTTGTTTTCACATGAGTGTTTAGAGTCATGTTTATCTGCCTTTTCTTCAGGTCTGTCTCTTTCCACAGATTTGCTGACATGGAAAAGTGGCCATTTTCATAGAAGTTATTAGAGTCCTCACAGGGACTTAAATGGGAAGCATAAATACTAATCACCAAAACCCACAACTTAGAAACACACGCAAAACAATAAAGTCGTAGCAATGAATACTAGTTTAAAGATAAAAATGAAGAAAATGAGAAGTGTAAAATCAATGAGGAAGTATACAAACTGAGAAGCATGACAAGCATACTGACAGGGGACATGAGAAAGAAAAGGGACAGAGGTTTCTTCTACAGATGACATAATTCCCAACTAGGAAAGAGACAAAGAAAGCCTGGAACTATATTGAAGGATTAAAGGATTTATTAATTATTAAGAATTGATGTGTTGGTTTTTCCTGTAGTAACAGCAATGAAATGAAGCAGGTGAGTGGAGGAGACTGATAAATTAAAATCAACTTCTGCATTAAAATGAAAGCCTTATAAAAATCCTTACTTTTGAATTTCATATAAGTACACAATGAATTATTATCATATCTATCCTCATTTCTTCCCTCTCATCCTTTTTATATCCCTGTAATACAACCATCTTCCCAAGTTTCCTCACAGCTCTCTCTTTATAATATACTTACTCTAGTTAGTGTTATCCACATGTGCATGGATGTGGGTCCTACTTCTGAAATATGGTAACAGTATTAGTTGCTATATTTTCTAGTACTAATGGCTCTACAGCTCCAGAAACCACAATAACACTAACTGCTCAGCATAGTTGAGTCCTGGAGGTGAACTTGGCATCTAGACCAGGATTCTAACTGTCATGATCTTGAAAATAATCACTGCTTCATGATTTCATGATTGCTATAGCAATGCCATGTCCAGAAGACAGCATTTCACAGCCCTCCCCTATTTTTTGGGTTTTTCATATGATCAGCACCTATTGCATGACAGTTGCTGATACTTGAGATAGAGATATAAGTTAGATGTCCCATATCAACCTAAGCATTCTGTTCCGGTTCTGTCATTATTCTGACTAGTCATGTATTTCACAATTGACTTCTGATTAATTAAAGTGAAGCTTAAATAACCAAAGTAGACAAGAAATAGAGAAACCATATGCCTGAACATTTGTATTTTTACATAAGTTTTCCATTATCAGAGCATCTTCATGTATATAAAATGCTATCACACCATAGAAAGGTTGATTTATCCAGCTTTAGTCTTTTATTAGAAGGTACTTTGTAGGAATTTGATTTTGTCATGTCCTGTGTCCCAAATGTGTTTTATATTCATCAATACAGTCCTACTATCAAGTCTTATTGGGAATCCAAAATGAATAGTAATAGCCTGTATTATTTAGATATCCCAATATCCAGATCACTTTACCTGGAAGACAGATTATATCAGGTATGTATGAAGCAGGATGAGAAGCGCTAGGATCCCCAGGCATATTCCTTCAGAAGAAACTCAGAAAATCACTTTCCCTATTGCTAGTATCCTTTGGGGTAAAGAAAAGTGGAAAACACAGAGTTGAAAATACAATCCTGTTTTGCTGATCACTTTCATATTGGAAAACCAACCCATGGGGTCTATTCCAGACAAAAGTGCTATTTCTCCTACTCTCTGAATTTCCACAGTTACCCAAGGTTTTTTATCTAGGGTGGAATCTCCTCAAAAATTCCCATGCCAATGTTTTTATGTATGCAGGAATCGTCCTTGCTCAAGTCTTGTTTATACACCAGCCATTAGATCACCTGGTACAGCTTCCCTGATGTTTCTAGGAGACACAGTCTGCCTTAGTTAGGATTTTACTGATGTGAACAGACACCATGACAAAGGCAGCTCTTATAAAGATAAGATTTAATTGGGACTGGCTTACAGGTTCTGAGGTTCAGTCCATTATCATCAAGGTGGGAACATGTCAGCCTCCAGGCAGACATGGTGCAGGAAGAGCTGAGAGTTCTATATCTTCATCTGAAGACTGCTAGCAGAATACTGGCTTCCAGGCATCTAGGACGAGGGTCTTAAAGCCATATCCATAGTGACACACCTACTCCAAAGAACCAACTTTCTAAAAGTGCCACTCCCTGGGTTGAACATAATCAAACCATCAAACAATCTTAGGCAAATCTCCAGTTACTCTAGCTCTTAAAAGGTTTTTACCCACTCTGCCATGTTCCCTAGGCTATAGGTACAGAAAGTGTGTTGTAGTTTGATCATTTGGGACTGGTCACAACACGATCCCCTAATTTCTGCGTTTTGATTATTTGTGGGTTTTTTTTGGGGGGTATCTATTGCAAAGAGATGTTGCATATTACATATTTAAAACATATGAATTGAGCAAATTGTATTTATTTATGTATCAATAGGGGGAATAAGAATCCATGAATCTGAGAAAAAGCAAGGAGTGTACATGGATTTGTATGAATGGAGGAAAAAGAAGTGTCAAACAGTATTTGGCTATGTTATAATTTTTAAAAGATAAGAAAATGATTACAAAATAACTCAACCTAATTCTTACATCTAATTTCAGATCAAATAGATGACAAAACTTACGAAAAATAATAAAAGAGATAAATACTTCAATATGAAACAAACTGCATTGATTGTGCACCATAATCCCATTTTGGCAATCTGTCTCCCATTTAAGAATTGAAAAATATCTGGGCAGTGGTGGTGCACACCTTTAATCCCAGCACTTGGGAGGCAGAGGCAGGCAGAGTTTTGAGTTTGAGGCCAGCCTGGTCTACAGAGTGAGTTCCAGGACAGCCAGAGCTACACAGAGAAACTATCTAGAAAAAAACAAAACAAAAGGAAACAAAAAGAATTGAAAAGTAGCAGCTATGCCAGGTGGGGAATCTCAGTGAGGCCTATACAGCTCAGTTAGTGTTGTAATGATAGAGATAATCAATGAAATGTTTCTAATCTTATTAATTATGCATTTGATAGTTCAGGTAAGTAACATTTTCCATTTACAAGGCTACCAAATTATTGCATTTTTCAATGGAAACCTTATTTCACATTGCAAGTATTTAACATTTACTATACCATAGCATTTGGTATCACTACTCTTCAATGATTGTGGGCAGTATCAACAATCTATAACTCAAAAGCAGCCACATGATTGCAAGATCACATCATAGGGTGCCATCTTTTTAAAACTTCATTGGATGTTCTACAGTTTGTTATATTATGGCTTTATATTAAATGACTTATTACCATAATTTCCATACGTAAGTTCTATATTATTTAATCTTTTTGTAATCTCACTGTAAAACAGAGAATAGGTAATATTTATGTTTTTTTTTCATTTCATAATGGCATGAAATGTGATATATGTGTGAATGTGTCTGTGTGAACATTATTTTTCATTATGTTTATAACAACTGGAAATAATCACCACTCTTGTCATAGTACTTTCTTTTTTAAACATACTACTACCTGGTACACAGCACTGTAAATGTAGTATTTCTTTTAGATTCCAAAATGGATATTATGCAACCCTGCCTTCATTTTGGCTATCTTAACAGTAGATGGCAGCACAATTACATATCTATTCAGTCAATATCATCAGCCCTATAATACATTAAGCTATAATTACATTAAGATTAAAAAACAAGTAGTTGTGATAGCCAGAAGGTAGAAAAAAAAAAAAAACAGATGTCCCATTACAGAAGGAAATGCAGTTCATTTACACAATGGAATACTACTCAGCTATTAAGAATGTGGACACCCTAAGTAGGCAAATAGATGGAACTAAATATCATGCTGAGTGAGGTAAAACAGACCCAAATGGCCATGCATGGTATGTAATCACTAATAACTGGATATTAGCCCCCCACCCCAAAAAGGGGTACAGAATATTCAAGATAGAGTTGGCAGAACTCAAAAATATCAACAAGCTGGAGGGCCATAATCAGGACATAATGGCACCTCAGTCCCACTTGGGAGGGAGAAGAAATCAACCACAAGGTGGGAGGGAGAAAGGGTCCTGGGAGGGAAAGGGAATGGGAAATGCTGAGAAGAGAACATGATCTGGTATTGGGTAGCATAAAAGCATTGAATCCCAGAAGGCCAACAGAAAGAATGGAAACAGGCACCTCAAAAGGTAGGACATTGGGGGGACCCTCCAGAAAGTACCAGAGACCTGGTAGATGATAGACACTCAGGACTCAAAGGGAGGGACCATAAATGAAATGCCCTACAGTGCAGAGAGGGAAAGCCAAGTTTCAGCAGAAAGACAAGGCATCAAGCCCAAAGTGGGATCTAGCTCAAAGGGAGGCCCCAAGGCCTGACACTATTACTGAGGCTATGGAGTGCTCACAAA
Organism: Mus pahari; assembly: GCF_900095145.1. Taxonomy (NCBI): domain Eukaryota; kingdom Metazoa; phylum Chordata; class Mammalia; order Rodentia; family Muridae; genus Mus; species Mus pahari. Next base: position 11,988 of record NW_018393703.1, on the reverse strand, counting down.
AACGGATCTATCATGACTGTCCTCCAAAAGATCCAACAAGCAGCTGAAAGAGCCAGATGCAGATATTTGTACCGAACAAATGGACTGAAGCTTCTGACCCCTTCTGTTGAATTAGGGAAAAAAATGGAAGAACCTGAGGAGGAGGGAGACCCTATAGGAGGATGAGTAGTCTCGATTAACCTGGACCCCCGAGATCTCTCAGATACTGGGTCACCAACCAAGCAGCATACACCAGCTGACATGAGGCCCCCAACATACATACAGCAAAGCACGGCTGAATCTCTGTTCAGTCAAAGAAGATATACCTAACCCTCAAGAGACTGAAGGCACCAGGGATTTTATATGACTGGTGGGGTGTTGGGGTATTGGGGACATCCTGGTGGAGACAGTGAGGCATGAGGAGGTATGGGATGTGGACCAGGAAGGGAATAAAATCTGGAGTGAAAAAAAAAGAAAAAAGAAAAAAAAAACAAAGAAAGAAAGAAAGAAAGAAAGAAAGAAAGAAAAGAAAAGAAATAATAAAAAATTAATAATAAAAGAAGTTGTTCAAGATTCATATGAAGGTTAATCTGCACATCAGCGACATATGAGCCTGAAGACCTCTGTCCAGTCTCTCTGGTCTTTGGTGGTTCTGATTCTCAGAAACCCAAGGGTCCAGGTTAGTTGATTCTGTTGGCTTCCTGTAGAGTTCCTCTCCCCTTCGAGGTCTTGAAATCCTTCTCCCATGGTCTTGTGAAGATCATATGCCCCAGAATAGGGGAATGCCAGGGCCAGGAAGCAGGAGTGGGTGGGTTAGGGAGCAGAGCAGGGGAAGGGTATAAGAGGCTTTGAGGATAACATTTGAAATGTAAATGGAGAAAATATCTAAAAGAAAAAAAAGCAAAAACAAAAAAATTCACATTCAATAAATAAATAAAGAGTCCTCAAGTTTCATGCACTATTTGGCTCTGGGTGTCTGTGTTTGAGTCAGCTGCTGGTTGGAGCCTCTCAGAGGACACAATGTTCCTGTCCACCAGCATAACAGAGTGTCATTAATAGTGTTAGGGATTGGTGCTTCCCCATTGGGTGTGTATCAATTTGGGCCAGTTATTGGTTGGCTCTTCCCTATGTCTCTGCTCCTTCCCCTATGCCTGCATTATCTGTATAAAGGATAAAACGTGGATTGAAAGTTTTGTGGGTAGTTGATATCTCTATTGTTCCCTAGGTTTCCTTTCTGGCTAAAGGAGGTGCACTTTTCAGGTTTTATATCCCTAATATAGTAAGTCACAGCTAAGATCACCCCATTGATTATTGGGCAACTCCCTTACACCCATTCTCCATGTAGTCTTGGAGACGCCCCCTAGTTTCTCACCCCAGTCTGTTGTAGATTTCAGTTCACTTGCACGTTCATCTAACCATCTCCTCTGTCTTTCCCCATATATAATCCTGAATACACATTCCCTTCCCCATCCCCACCATCCCAGTTCCCTCCATCTATCTGCATTTTGTGACTATATGATTCTCCCTCCTAAATAAGATTCAATCTTCCTTATTTGGGCCTTCCTTATTGTTTTGCTTCTTTGGGTCTGTAGACTATAACATGGTATCTGTATTTTATGAGTAATATTCATTTATAAATGAGTGCATACCATGTGTGCCATTTTAGAACACACTTACCTAGTCAAGATGATATTTTCAAGTTCCATCCATTTGCCTGTAAAATTCATGAGGTCTTGTTTTTTAATAGCTGAATAGTGTTCCATTGTGTACATGTACATTTTCTTTATTTATTTTTCAGGTAAAGAACATCTAGTGTGTTTTCAGTGCCTGGGTATTATGAATAAAGCTGCTATGTACATGACTCAGTGTCTTTGTGAGATATTGGATCACCTTTTGGGTATATACCTAGGTGTGGTATAGCTGGGTCTTAAGGTAGAACTATTAATTGAATTAAATTTTTTAAAAAAGAAAAGAAACAAGAAGTCCCTGAACTCTTGCTCCACTTGGCACCCGAGGAGATCTCCAATCTCTGCCTGCTTTGAATAACGGTCATTGTAGTCGTAATACCAAGGGTTCTTGGAGGAAACCAAGTTATTCAATAAAATAGAAACAAAAATATTATTTTGTTTATTGAGGTTTCTTGAGAATCCAACACAAATTTAAGATTTACTATGATGGTGATGGAGACATACTTTTCTTTATCCATAATGAGATTCATGGAACAGTATGCTGATTTCTTTGTATTATGTAACACCAAGGATGATTTAGTATCCTTAACTGGTGAAACATAAAACCCATAGTCACACAAAAAAAGGAAGATTTTTCATTCTGAAGTAACCAGAAGACTAGCAACTAGTAACTAAATACAATGAAAGATGAGACCATGTTTTATTTGGAAAGAAGAGGAGCCATTTAGTTAGAATTGTGTGCTCAGAAAGGCATACTTAATAATCAACTTGAATTCAATAATTATTATGTCAGTATCTCTCAATATATCTATCTATTCAGAGTTACGCAGTTGTTTTTCATAATTGTTGATAATAGGAAGAAGTCGTTCAGGAAGGAAGGAATGAGAAACCACTCTTAAGAAAGATCTAGAAACATAGCCATGCATCATCATGGCTATGCTAACTTCAAAGTTATAGGAAGATAATTGAAAATTGATCTAAGGTAAATTAAAACTATTTTTTAAATAAATCATTTCAGTCACTTTACAACCCTTTATCAGCCCTCCCTCTCTTCCCAGTACAACCTCATGCAAGTCCTCCCCCATGCCCTCAGTCTTTGCTGTAAATAAAAGCCAACCTACATATGAATTTGCAAACTCTGGGCCTGTCAAACTTTAAGAACTGAAAATCTCGAGTCTTTTGATATATTCTTTTGTTTATTTTAGAGATTATATCCTTTAATTACATTTCTCTCTTCTCTTTCCTTCCTAAAAACACTGTCACCTTGGCAAATAAATGTAATATATTTGAAAAATGCTCTCATATATTCTCAGATAATAAATAGAACATGAAGTGAACAGTTTCAGAGAACAGTGCATACTGAGAATGGTAATTTTTCAGAGTAGTTTTAGATGAATGTGTCTTCATGAATCTCCAGCCCATATTCTCTTAAATCCAGAACAATTATTTCCATTGATTTCATTGGGAGAGTTATTTTGGCTATACTTCTGGGGATGGCATCAGTGCTTGACAATTGCAGAAATGTCTCTGAGCACACCTGGGCTCCAGATCACATCTGGATGCTATTTTTCCATTAGCTTTGTGGGAATGATCATCTGAACAGATTAGAATGATTGGGTGAGGTGACTAAGGGGCAGTATTCATAAAAACAATGCTTTCTGTGATAATTATAAACAGTCATTCTTGATACTACTTTATTATGGGAGAAATATACCTCAAACTACTCAATGAAAAATCCCCTGTTTAGTGGATCAAATAAATCTAGTCTTTAGAGAAATATATGGGTAATACTATAGGACAAAATTTTCAAGGAGGAACAAGAAAGCAAATTTCCTTCATTCTCAGTGTAGTGAGTACAAATAAGTAGATATTGTCCTGGTTTAACATGGCTTGCCTTAGTTAAGTAAGTGAGACCAAGTAGGCCAAGAACTTCTAGAATATATATACATATATATATCTTGCTATTTGCATATATCATCTTCAGAAACCACAATCATCTTCAGAGTTGTTTTAAAGGGATGTAATTATGAGACTAGCACTAATTAGCCAGGGACCAAAATTCAAATACAAGATGGATTTTCAGGTGCAGATTTTCAGCTTCCTGCTAATCAGTGTGACAGGTAACAGAGGGCAGGGAGTTTAAGCTCAGAATCCAATCAAAATTCTTTTCCCTGGGAAATTTGATTCTAAAATACACTTTTTTCTTTTTCTTTCTTCTGAATGTTGGGAGTTATAAAATTATCTTTGTATCTCTATTTCTACTAATCCCTCTCTTTCTCACTGTCACTTTTTTCTAGTCATAGTGTCCAATGGAAAAATTGTGCTCACCCAGTCTCCAGCAATCATGGCTGCATCTCCTGGGGAGAGGGTCACCATCACCTGCAGTGCCAGCTCAAGTATAAGTTACATAAACTGGTACCAGCAGAAGTCAGGCACCACTCCCAAACCCTGGATTTATAGCACATCCAACCTGGCTTCTGGAGTCCCAGCTCGCTTCGGTGGCAGTGGGTCTGGGACCTCTTACTCTCTCACAATCAGCAGCGTGGAGGCTGAAGATGTTGCCACTTATTACTGCCAGGACTGGAGTGGTTCCCCATTCACACTATGATACAGACTGGAACAAAAACACTGTAACTCCTTAGGGCCCAGTTACTTCCTCTAGAGATAAAATGTAGCCAGTGGTTTGATTGCAGTAGTCCACACAGGGTGTTCTGCTTTACAATATCATTTGCATTTTTGGATGAATGTCTCTATAATAGTCCACTGTACTCTAGTGCTGTTCTCAAATAACCTATTTTGCCAGTGTTTATTTATTCTCATGTTATTTTCTGTTTGTTGAAGACAAGTATGGCAGGCACTTCTCCTCAGCTATTTAACTGGTGGTCGCCATAAACCTTCACATCTAGTTTCTGCTACTTTCACTGATTTTAAGATGTTCTTGGTAACTGATTTTCTTCAGGGTAGTCATTTACTCACAAACACTGCTGTTGTTACCCTACAAAAAATAGTATCCAACCTAATCTGCTTTCTGATTTTTATTAGCAGACCATTTTTCCACTAAATTGTCCTGGGAAAATGTTCTTGAAATGATTTTCTCTACAAAAATAAACTCTTGACAGTCGTGTATATTTTCTTTCTATTCTCATGATATGTAATTGAAACACCCCACTAACACAGAAACCAATAAGACAACAGAGAACTAATGAATGGACATTAATTTTTCTTTATATCTATCTATGAATCAATTTATGTGTGTAGCTTACTGTGAATAATTAAATTCAAAGGAAATTTTTTCATTCTAAATAGAGAAGTAGAAATTATTTAAAATATTTAAATGTGTAAATACACTTGAATTTAAATCAACTTTAATTAGATTAAATTACATTTAATAATAATGGAAATATTTATGTGGATTTATGTAAGAGTTTGTTTTCAATTTTCCAATTTAAGGTGTTTGGTATGAAATCCAAATGACACAGTTACCAGCCCCCCTATCTGCATCTCTAGGAGAAAGTGTCACCATCATAGAAAGTCAAAATATTAATGGGTATTTAACACATTATTAATATATTATAATTTGTCAAGAAAGCTTTCTCAGAATCAGTAGTTTGTCCTTTAGTCCTAGCAAAGAATAGACTGTATAAAGAGGAACATGTGCTATACAACTGTTTGTTGAATAAAAATGACCCCCTTGGCTCATAATACCAGAGACACTGAAATATATAGAGGAGAAAGTGGGGAAAAGCCTCGAAGATATGGGCACAGGAGAAAAAGTCCTGAACAGAACATCAATGGCTTGTGATGGAAGATCAAGAATAGACAAATGGGACCTCATAAAATTGCAAAGTTTCTGTAAGGCAAAAGATACTATCAATAAGACAAAAAGGCCACTGCCACAGACAGACCTCACTTGGGTCCCTGATCTGCATGGAACGGGTCTCTTGGTTGCAGGTGAGTGACGATTTGGTGAATGAGTGACAGACATCTTCAATGAGAGAGAGAGAGAGAGAGAGAGAGAGAGAGAGAGAGAGAGAGAGAGAGAGAGAGACTGAATGTATTGATTAAAATGAGCACCAGTTTTATATAGTACAGAGAACAAAGGGGTAGGATGTCACAACAGGAAAAGTACATTGAAGTTACTTGACACAAAACAGAGGAATGACTTCAAATGGACTTACAGGAGTCAAGTAATATTTACAGTTAAGATAATGCAGTTTTGCCTAGGGTCAGCTAAAGGCAGGTAAGGATTTCAAACCCTAGTCACATTTTGTGCTACTCCTTTGAGCCTTGTGAGAGCTAGCACCAGGGGGTTCTGCACTAGCAGACCTTCTCATGAATAATACAATACTGCAACCCCCCTATTTTCTAGACCTTGGTAAATACTTGCATATGAAAGTAACCTTTTCACTGAATTCTGAGCTCCTGGCTTATAAGGAATTTTTAGGACTTTGGAACACTGGTGGAAACTTCACCTATGGTAAAAATTCAATCTTTAAAGGCATTAATAGTACTGAAAGAGAGCATATACCATTCTAACATGCGGATAGGGTTCATGTATATAGATTTTGGGAAATGCCAGGACTTCAGGAGGCTGAGTCTCCTTGAGACTCTTTTTCCTCAGGACTGGTTTTTAGACCTGTTATGAGTCACTACTAGAGTGGGCGTGGCAGGTCACCAACAGATTGGGAAAGGATTATTACCAATCCTTAATCTGATATGGAACTAATATCCAATATATACAAAGAGCTCAGGAAGCTGGACTCCAGAAATTCAAATAACCCCATTAAAAATGGGGTACAGAGTTAAACAAAGAATTCTCAAATGAGGACTACCAAAGGGATGAGAAGCACCTAAAAAATGTTCAACATCCTTAACCATCAGAAAAAAGAAAGGAAAAGAAAAAAAACCCTGAGAATATACCTCACACCAGTCAGAATGGCTAGGATCAAAAATTCAGGTGAAACAGGTACTGGCAAGGATGTAGAGAAATAGGAACATTCCTCCATTGCTGATGGGATTTCAAGCTTATACAATCACTCTGGAAATCAGTCTGCAGTACCTCAGAAAATTGGACATAGGACTACCGGAAGATCAAGCAATACCACTCCTGGGCATATACCCAGAAGATGTTCAAACTGGTAATAAGGACACATGCTCCACTATGTTCATAGCAGCCTTATTTATAATAGCCAGATGTTGGAAAGAACTCCGGTGTCCCTCAACAGAGGAATCAATACAGAAAATGTGGTACATTTACACAATGGAGTACTACTCAGCTATTAAAAACAACGAATTTTTGAAATTCTTGGGTAAATGGATGGAACTGGAGGATATCCTCCTGAGTGAGATAACCCAATCACAAAAGAAGTCACTTGATACACGCTCACTGATAAGAGGATATTAGCCCAGAAACTTAGAAGACCCAAGATAAAATTTGCAAAACACAAGAAAATCAAGAAAGAAGACCAACGTGTAGATACACCATTCCTCCTTAGAATAGGGAACAAAATACCCATGCAAGGAGTTACAAAGTTTGGAGCTAAGATGAAAGGATGGACCATCCAGACACTACCCCACCTGGGGATCCATCCCATAATCAGCCACCAAATGCAGACACTATTGCACATGCCAGGAAGGTTTTGTTGAAAGAACCCTGACATAGATGTCTCATGTGAGGCTATGCCAGTGCCTGGCAAATACAGAAGTGTATGCTCACAGTCTATTGGATGGAACACAGGGCCCAAAATGGAGGAATTAGAGAATGTACCCAAGGAGCTGAAGGGGTCTGCAACCCTATAGTTGGAACAACAATATGAACTAACCAGTACCCCCAGAGCTCCTGTCTCTAGCTTCATATGTAGCAGAAGATGGCCTAGTTGGCCATCATTGGGAAGAGAGGCCACTTAGTCTTGCAAACTTTGTATGCCTGTCTTAGTCAGGGTTTCTAATCCTGCACAAACATCATGACCAAGAAGCAGTTGGGGAGGAAAGGGTTTATTCAGCTAACATTTCCACATTGCTGTCCATCACTAAAAGAAGTCAGAACTGGAACTCAAGCAGGCCAGGGAGCAGGAGCTGATGCAGAGGCCATGGAGGGATGTTCTTTACAGGCTTGCTTCCACTGTCTTGCTCAGCCTGCTCTCTTATAGAACCCAAGACTACCAGCCCAGAGATGGCACCACCCACAAGGGGACCTCCCCCCTTGATCACTATTTGAGAAAATTCCTTACAGCTAGATCTCATGGAGGCATTTCCTCAACTGGAGCTCCTTTCTCTGTGATAACTCCAGCTGTGTAAAATTGACACAAAACTAGCCAGTACAATACCCCAGTATAGCAGAATGCCAGAGCCAAGTAGTGGGAGTGCGTGGATAGGAGAGCAGGGCGAGAGGAGAGTATAGGGGACTTTAGAAATGTAAATGAAGAAAATATCTAGTAAAATAGTGAAAAAAAGTAACAGCATATAAAAGATTGAAATAAAATATACTTATAAGCTATTAAAAAAATGACTCCCTGGGCTCATATATTTAAATGCTTAGGAAGTAGCCCAATTTGATATGATTTGGACGTATGGCCCTGTTGGAGGAAGTGTGCCACTGGGGTTGAGCTTCCAGATTCTAAAAGCCTAATTCAGGCCCAATGTTTTTATTTCCCTGCTGCTTGCTGATTCAGATGTCAAACTCATTTCTCATGTTTGCCTTTGTGCAGTCATACTCCCCAAAAATATAAATTCTAAGCAAGTCTCAAATAAATTCTTTCCTTTCTGAGAGTTTTGTGGTTATGGTATATCTCCATAGCAATATAATACAACCAAGAAACCTACAATTCTATAGTGGAAACTTGAGAAATTTTGAGTTGTGAGGCAACAGTGAAACAGCAAGTCAGTTCTCCACTTCCTTACCCTCTGTCACGTCTTCTAAAAGAACCTTTGTCAGGATCTTTTTTCCTTTCTTTGATTTTCTATAGACATCAAGGGTCAATGATCAACCCTCCTGTGAGATATAAAATCATAAAAGAAAGATTCAATGTTCACTGAAACCTGTCGGAAGAGATGGGCAGGGAAAATTATTGGAAAAGCACCTGCAGAGATACAGTATGCATGTTAGAGCATAAACATCCCACCTTGAACTTGTAAGGAAATATGGGGAAAAGGGGTTGGACAGCTCTCATTGTCAGTTTCAGGTAAGATTTAACTTCTAGGGAAGCACCAGATAATCAACCAACCCTTGCCTGAAAATCTCCATGCAACATGACCAAACCTTTGGCCATTAAGTGTTTAAATTCTAGGGCTAACAATTTGCTTCCAATGATAATTGTATATCATTAGATCTATTAAAATTGTATAAATTATAAAATTGTATATCATTAGATCTATTAAAAACTAAGTGCTGCAATAAAACCAATTAGTGAAGAATACTAAATATCCTCCTTCCCTTCCTGAAGTAAGGTATTGCCATGTCTAAGGTGTGCAGGGGATGGGGAGATTCTAATTTTCCTGTTTAGATAGCAGCATATTAACAATTTTTTGATAATTGGTTGTTTTTGTCACAAAGTGGAATCATAAGGATGCCCAAGAATACCTTAAAGCACTAATCAAAGGATGTCACATGATGTATGAGATTATGTTTTGGTTTTTGGTTGGTTGGTTGGTTTGGCTTGATTTTTGTTTTAGATTTTAAGCAGGGAGAAAGATTTAAGAAATGCCTAATTACCCTGGAAATTCTGATTATTTTAATGAAGCAGCAACTCTTCTACACACCCATGCCCCCCCCCCAAAAAAATTACAACTATCTCTAAGAGCCTTCATTCTCATATGAAGCATGAAGTCTATGTTAAACATACAAGAAGCTTGCCTAACCCTTAGTCTCACATAACTGATTTATTACTCCTGGTAGTTATTTAATGTGAGTCTGTCATCTTGTACCACTTCACTCAGGGTTCTTTTTAAACAAGCATGGAGTAGAAAATGTGAAAAATGAGAGTACTTACAAAAGCAATACTGAGGTTTCTTTGCATTTCATAGAAGAGTGATAATATTTTCACTTTCATCTCTGAATAGAATCAGTGTTTTGTCTAAACATTCCTGGAATCCAGATACCTAAATGGGATACAACTTTTCTCAGTGCCTTAGGAGTTCAAAATAATTTGTGTAGACTAAGATCAATGAGGAAATGTCAGCTGAAAAGAGAAGGAAGTTATGGAATTTGGGTTTGGTTTTTCTTTCTTTTTTTTTTTTTGTGTGGGGGGCAGTGGACAGTTGTCATCTTAGTTACCGTTTTATTGCTGTGAAAAGACAGCATATCCATGACAATTTATTAAAAAAATATTTTATTAGGGGCTTGCTTAATTTTTTTTATTAAATTAGCTAACTTGTTTACATTCCAAATGCTGCCCTCTTCCCAGTCTGCCCTCCCAGGGTTTTTCATCCACTTCCTCTCCCCTGTGTCTCTGATAGGATATTCTTCTGTCCACCCCCAACTCACTGGCACCCACCAGTATCTCCCTTACCTGAGGCATCAAGTCTCAAGAGGATTAGGTGCATCCTCTCCCACTGAGGCCAAATAAGGCAATCCTCTGCTACATTTGTGCTAGGGGCCATCCACCAGATTATGCATGGTATTTAGTTGATGACATAGTCTCTGGGAGCTCTCAGAGTTGTGGGTTAGTTGATAGTGTTGTTCTTACTATGGAATTGCCATTGCTTTCAGCTCCTTCAATCCTTCCTCTAACTTGTTCACGGGGACCCCTAATTCAGTAAAATATTTGGTTGTATGTGTCTGCATCTGTCTCAGTCAGCTGCTGGTAGATCCTCTCAGAGGACAGTCATGCTGTCTATAAGCACAAAATGACACCAGTAATGGTGTCAGGGTTTGGTGCCTCAGCATGAGATGGATACCAAGCTGCGCCAGTTGCTAGATGGCCTTTCCTTCAGGCTGGGATCCATTTTTGTTCCAGCATTTCCTTTAGCCAGGAACGATTCTGGGTAAAAAAACTGTGAAGATGGGTGGGTGGCTCCATCTATCTACTAGGGCCTGGGTTCTGGAGGTGGTCCCTTCAGGTTTGGTATCCTCATTGTTGCAGGTTTTGAATAGGTTTATCCATGTTGAGTCCTGGAAGTATCTCATATCATATGTTGCTGGGAATTTCTGGAGGTTCCACCAACTCCCAACCCTAGCAGTTGCATATTTTTAATCATTCTCATGGCACTCTGGGCTTCTTTACTGTCTCCATCCATTCCTGACCCTGCCTCATTTCTCCCCTCCAACCCAGGTTTCTCCTATCCACTGCCTCTCATGATAATTTTGTTCTCCCTTCTAATTGAGATTGAAGCATCCAGAATTGGGCGTTGTTAAACTTCAGAAGGTTTGTGAGTTGTTAATTTTTTATTGGTTGTTTTATGAAGCTAGTGATAGACCATACATATGAAATATCAAAATTCTTTTAGCAATTAGGTTTCTACGGGTACAGAATTAACAATTCAAATACCAGGAATACACAGAAGAGGCTGCCTCCTGTAGACAGGCAGGACAGCCAATGTGGGGGAATAAGGATACTAATCCACTTACAAATCTCTCATCCTCAAATTGTTCCTGTTTAAAAACAATTCAAAAACAAATATGGAGCAGAGACTGAGGGAATGGCCTACCAATAACTGGCCCGACTTAAAACCCATTTCATGGGTAAGTGCCAATCTCTGACACTATTAATGACACTCTGTTATGCCTGCAGGTAGCACCTAGCATAAGTGTCCTCTGAGAGGTTTTACCCAAAGCTGATTGAAACGTAAGTAGATACCCACAGCCAAACATTAGACTGAGGTAGGGAACTCTTATGGAAGAGTTGGGGGAAAAAATGAAAGCCCTGAAGAGGGTAGGAACTCCACAGGAAAACCAACAAAGTCAACTAACCTGGATCCTTTGCATCTAGCAGAGACTTACCTCTAACCAAAGAGCATATCCAGGCTGGACCAAGGCACATAGGGCTGCCTTGTCTAGACACAGTGGATTTGATGTGCCAGGATGGGTTAGGGGATGCTACCCTCTCAGAGGACAAGGGGTAGGGGAATGGAAGAGAGACTCTGTGAGATGATGCTTGGAAGAGGGGACAGCATTTGGGATGTAAATTAATTAATTAATTAATTAAAAAATAAATTTCTTTCTTTTTTTGTTCCACGTGAGAGCTTTATTAACAGGGATGGGGAGCGGCAAAGGGGGTAGAAGAGTAGAGAAGAGAGAGAGGAGGGGGAAGGGGGAAAAGAAGAAGAGAAGAGAGAGGGTGTGAAGAGAGGAGGAGAAGAGGAAGAGAGCGAGGAGGGGGTGATC
>NW_018393702.1:0-7125 GCF_900095145.1 Mus pahari | reverse complement strand
GCCATCTAGGAAGCAATTAAGGTAACTGACCAGTCTGTGGGCACATTTGAGGAAATCCTGGTCTTGGAGTTACCAGGGTTTCTAGAGACCCTGTGTTCTAACNCTGGGGATAGAGACCCTTTTCTATCTGTGCAGGCAGGTACGGCCTCTGTCACTGGAACATATTCTATCTCTGTATTTTGTTCATATCCTTCCTTACTGTCGTTTCCTGAACTGCATGGTTCTGCCCTTGCTGGTGTCTGCAGTAGGCTTGCAGCTGGAGAGCATGCTCCTCTTTGTTTATCCCCTGCTGTGCTCTGCAGAAGGGAAATTCCTCCTCTGCCCTTCCCTTGCGTTCAGTCGCCATGTTGAATCCATGTGTGGCATGGATTGATGTAAAGCATGTAGTAGTCATACCCGGGGTGTAGCAGCCTTTCTTGGTTCCTTTTACTGTGTGATGCCTGGGTGATTTTGTTCAGATAATTGCCCAAGGCAGAGTCTGAGCCCAATAGCATCCTCGTCCTCCTTTTTCCTCATCATTGCCCTGAAATCACCTGTCCCCTCTTCACACATGGGCATGGAGAGTTGTGGGAACTCAGTTTGGGGGTGGGATGTGAGGGAATGATCTTTGTGCTCTGTTTAGATCTGGTAAACGTAGCCCTTCTCATTCCAACGTTTTTCTCCCATGAATTGTTTTGATTCCACTGACTCTTCTCCTTTTCCACAGCAAAGGATGCCTTGTTCCAGACCTGCCTCATAGCATTGTTCTTCTCTGCAAAGACCCACTCAGCACAGGACACAGAAGGACCTTCCTCACTTTCCCTTCTGACTTTGCCCATCCTTTCATTCTCCCTCCCTCTTTGCTGCTTCTCCATAAAGAACTTCATCATCCTTTGTGTCTCTGCATGTTTGTGTGTGGTGGGTGTGGGCACTCTTCTGGAATTGTCTTTGCCTTACATGCTCTGTTATTTATGGGCTTGGTTCTGCAGAAGAGGTGATTGGACTTAAGACCATCCTGGAAGGTGGAAATATGCAAGAAATAAGAGATTCTTAATGAACTCTTACAAACCGAAACTACTACACAGAAGACTTCCATAACAGAAGACTAGTGAGCGTTCCATAATGCTATAGATTCCTCTAAGATTTGCAGGTTGCAAAGCTGGTTTGAGAGTTGCCCATAGATGCCACATTCATCTTCAGCATCTTTACAGGTATCTTTATGTACTTCACAACTCTTCAAGGTCCTCAGAAGAGCATCATTCAGTGGTGATCAATAGTGTTCAGAGCACAGACCTTTCTTCAAATGCATCTGGTTGACTTGTGTAACCCAGCTGTTTTAAGTCATCCACTTTCTACCCTGGACTCTACTTGTTCTGAGACCCTGAATGTCTCCCTTTCCTATTCATCCTGTCGGCTAGTGTGGCCAGTACTGCCTCGTTTATGCTCTCCTTCAGCCTCTGTATTTAGAAAGGGGAACACAGGGATCCATCTTACAGGGTAGAATGAGTAGAACCAAGGCAGACTCATGGAGAATCATCAGCTTCTTCCCATCATTTATTCTGGGATCAGCTGTGATTGTGCCCCACCCATAGTGAGGATAATATCCATTTCAGCCAATGATGAACATTGACCAAGGCATCTTCAGGACTCTTAATGTTACCTCACCTTTGCTTTCTGAGAAACCAAACTCACCTCATGTGGACCCCTCCAGTCTTCTCTCTCTCTGCATCTCAGCTTTTTCCTCCCTTTTGGGCCCCATAGCCTCCAACCCTTGGGCCAGCTCTTCATTTCTTTTTATGGCTGAACATTATTCTACTGTATGTATCAGCCACATTTTGTATAGTGGGTGACACTGGGACTGTTTCTGAATGGAGCAAACCCTCAACAAACCCCACATTTTTACTTTTATTCTTTCAGTTTTAAACATCAGTCATTTTGGAGGTAATGCAACCAAGAAATACATTATTTGTCTCCAGGTAACTCTGCTGTGTACAGACTATGTACAGTGATAGTTGGTGCTAGGGTCTGATGGAACATTAACTGAAGCTAAGCAAGGCATCACAAGGAACATAAGCAAGCCTCCTTTATTGGTAGTTTAGTGTGAACTGATTAGCTTTAGCCTAGTTGAAAGTATAATACTATGCCTGGGATGGATCTGGCTGTTGGTTGCTCAGGTTCTGAATTTGAGGCTGGGTGTTTTCTCCTCTGAAAGCACTCTTCTTTGTGACCACGCTTCCTCACAGTCTAATGACAGTCAGAATGCATAATTAGCCAAGTACCGTCCATCCAACCTCATGTAAAGAAAATGATGCAAATCAACCCACAGTATACACATAGTGGGGTTCTTTGCACAGTGAGAGCAGGCAGGTTCTGCTTCCTGAGTTACTCAGTATAGGATAAATCAGAGGCATAGGAGCACAGAACATACATGGAGACCATGCAACTGCTACTGATGATCAAAGGACTAAGAAAGCAACACAGTGGCCTCTGATAACTCCTGCCAGTTAAGAGGCGATGACAACCCTGGATAGGACTGAAGGAAGGACTTGGGGTTTATGAGGTCAGGCCTGTAGATAGGATGAACATAACACACAGCTGATGGGATTCACAGCTGGATGTCAGTGAGCTGCCCTGCCTTGCCTTCTTGCTGATGTCTCCACTGAAGGACAGGACACCAAGCAGCCCACAGTGGGCAGCACAGTGTCTGCATCCCCTTTGGAGAGCATCCAGAGGCTGAGGACTGGCTTAGGGAAGCTCACTCTACAGCATCGGCTGCTGCCTTCCCTGGTTTTAAAAAGCTCCTCAGTTTATTTCTTTCTTCAAAAACGTTACATTTTGCAATGTCAGGCACATGCAAGATGAACTCCAGAAACCCATGAACTGCTCAAGGAAAATTTCATTTTATATATTGCTGAGTTTTCTGGAACAAGACTAAGGTCCAGGCTATGTTCCAAGTATCTTCAGGATAGTGAGACCCAGGAGGCTTTGGGTGGCCTTTGATCGGGGACTCTTCTCGGCCATATCATATATTCACCATTTTCACAGGACCAGCTGCGCTTGTTTGGTAAAGATCCTCACATTAACCCAGAGCATGCATTAGTCATAGCTTTGAACCAATCTTTGTCTTCTACTCTCCAGTAGACATGGAACACACAGGGAGGGGGCAAAGTTGGTGCAAAGGTTCATAATGTCATGTATTCCGTGGCTGTAGTAGCTGCTTGTGCATCAGGTAGTAAAGTCAGGTTCACCCTATGCCAGGCCCTGTGGGTGGGAACATGGAAGGATGGGACAGTTGCCTAGGAGACAATCACCCTCTGGTCCTGTGTTTTAGGAATTCTACTGGATGTGTTGCGTTCAAGTGACCAAGCCAGCTTAGTCAGCCAACAGGGTCTCAAAGGAGGGAGTGAGGATTGAAAAGAAAAAAACAAACAATTAGACAACATTATAGCATAACTCCAGCCAGTGCTTAGGCTGAAATGGGCTAATTTTTCTCCAGTCTGCTATTATACCATTCTAGGTACTTACAAAGAATATGGTCAGTCCTAAGATATAAACAGAGTAGTTAAGGGACAAAGAAAGCATAAACCAAGGTCCCAGAATTACTGTATTCAGTGTTTTACAAAAAGACTTGTATTCCATCAAGATACAAAGACCACATTCTTCAGCTTGAGCCTACTTCCTTGTCCTAGCCCAATGTCAAATTCCTGCCAAAGTCAGTTCCCAAAGTTTTCCACATTCAAGCTGTTCCTGGATGAATGCAAAGGACAGCTGGTGTCTTTCATGTGTGTAAGTGCTCAGGTAAAGGGGTCTTCCTTTTAACTAGCCTTCAAAGAGACAGAAGACAACCATACAGCTCAGTTCCTGTCACTGTCCATAGGGCTGAAATACTTCTTCATCATCAGATTACTGCTGTGGGAGGAGGTCTCTGTTGACTCCATGATCAGGACAGACAGGACCACCTTTGTGACTTCTGCTCCCCATGGGTTTGTTCTGCTGTGCCTGAGTTTGAGAGCTAGGCATGAGGTTATGTGGAAGTGAATATAGAATGCCTTATTATTTCCCATTCTCCTTGCACTAGTACCCACCTGAGAGCCATGCCTGCGATCTCTGGGCTTCTTGGGAGAGAGATTTGTAAGCTCTCTGGGGTTAGCATTTTGTCTAAGTTCTACCCTGGCAACATCCAGGTGTGTCTAAGCTCTACTTGATGGTTACCTGTCAACAGCCAGGTATGCCTGACTCACTATAAAAGGGGCTACTTGTGCCTTCTGGTTTCCATCTGTGCCCTGGAGCTGACCCAGTGCCACAAATTCATACCCAAATCCCGCCGGGAGAAAACTAGTTTCCCAGGAGTGCTGATACACCTGAGAGCACAGGTGAGACCACCTCTTTTGCTCAAATACCTGGCTCAAGAGGGACCTACCTGGAGCCCTCAGTACCCAGGAACCAAGGAGCATCCTGGGACAGGATCCTTCTGGTTTCCATCTGTGAACTGGAGCTGACCCTGTGCCAAACTCTCCATAACCCAAATCTTGCTGAAAGACCAGGAAAAATGCAGACCCCCTAGCAAACAGAGTAGAGCTAAGAATGTAAGTAAGCCAGTTCAGTGACCCTGTTCCAGGAACTGGCTAACCACCTTTTCCAGGAACTGGCTGACTGCAAAAGTTAGATTGGAATCTTGAAAACAATCCTGAGAAACAGGGAGTTTCCCCTTGGGATTTTTCACAGGTATTTTTGGTATTTTCCAAAGATGCCCTCCCTACCCCCTTGGGTTGTGTTTTTTTTTCCTTTAAATAGCCCTTCTCCCAGCTATTCGAGGTCAAACTCCTTTACCCCTGCATGGGATATGAGTCTCAACCCCAGGGTGCTGGTTTCTATCAATAAACCTCATGTGCTTGCAGCAAGGATGGTCTCTCATGAGGTCTTGGGGGGTCGCACCATTCTGAGACTTGAGTGAGGGTCTCCCTCTTGGGGGTCTTTCACTGCCAGGAGAGAACTTATCTCCCAGGAGTGCTGACACATAAGCTTGCAGGAGGGACAAACCACAGTCAGAGGCAGAAGACCAGCTAACACTGTGGATAACAAGATGGTGAGAGGCAAATGCAAGAACATAAGCAACAGAAGCCAAGGTTACTTGGCATCATCAGAGCCCAATTATCCCACCACAGCAAGCCCTGGATACCGCAACACACTAGAAAAGCAAGACTCTGATTTAAAATTACATCTCATGATGATGATAGAGGACTTTAAGAAGGACATAAATAACCCCCTAAAGAAATACAAGAGAACACAGGTAAGCAGGTAGAAGCTCTTAAAGAGACACAAAAATTCCTTAAAGAATTATAGAACACAACCAAACAGGTGAAGAAATTGAACAAAACTATCCAGGATCTAAAAATGGAAATAGAAACAATTAAGAAATCACAAAGGGACACAACCCTGGAGTTAGAAAACCTAGGAAAGGGATCAGGAGTCCTAGATGCAAGCATCACCAACAGAACACCAGAGATAGAAGAGAGAATCTCAGATGCAGAAGACACCATAGAAAACATTGACACAATGTCAAAGAAAATGCAAAATGCAAAAAGCTCCTAACCCAAAACATCCAGGAAATCCAGGACACAATGAGAAGACCAAACCTAAGGATAATAGGTATAGAAGAGAGTGAAGATTCCCAACTTAAATGGTCAGTAAATATCTTCAATAAAATTACAGAAGAAAACTTCCCTAACATAAAGAGATGCCCATAAATATACAAGAAGCCTACAGAACTCCAAATAGACTGGACCAGAAAAGAAATTCTTCTTGTCACATAGTAATCAAAACACCAAATGCACAATAAAAGAAGGAATGTCAAAAGCAGTAAGGGAAAAAGTCAAGTAACTATAAAGACAGACCTAAGAGAATTACACCCGACTTCTCAACAGAGACTATGAAAGCCAGAAGATTCTGGGCAGATGTCATACAGACCCTAAGAGAACACAAATGCCAACCCAGGCTACTATACCCAGCAAAACTCTCAATTACTATAGATGGGGAAACCGAGATGCTCCAGGACAAAAACAAATGTACACATTATGTTTCCACAAATCCAGGACTTCAAAGGATAATGAATGGAAAACACCACTAGGAGGGAAACTACCCTTAGAAAAAGCAAGAAAATAATCTTTTAATAAACCAAAAAGAAGATAGGTTTATAAACATAATTCCACCTCTAACAACAAAAATAACAGGGAGCAACAATCACCTTTTCTTAATATCTCTTAATATCAATGGACTCAATGCTCCAATAGTAACCAATAGACTGGATGGTTATGTCAATGTTTTCTATGGTATCTTCTGCACCTGAGATTTTCTCTTCTATCTCTTGTATTCTGTTAGTTATGCTTGCATCCTTGGCTACTGACTTCTAGGTTTTCTATTTCCATAGTGGTCTCCCTTTGTGATTTCTTTATTGTTTCTACTTCCAGTTTTAGATCCTGGATGGTTTTGTTCAATTCTTTCACCTGATTGAATGTGTCCTCCTGTATTTCTTTAAGGGAGTTCTTTATTTCCTTTTTAATGTCCTCCATCATCATCATCATGAGAAATGACTTTAGATCATATCTTTTCTGGTGTGATGGTGGATCCAACACTTGCAATGGTGGGAGAGTTTGGTTCTGATGTTGCCAAGTAACCTTGGTTTCTGTTGCTTCTGATCTTGCACTTGCCCCCTGCCATCCGATTATCTCAAGTACTTGCTTCCCTCAATATATCTGATTGGAGCCTGTCCTTCCTGTAATCTCAGTTGATTCAGGACTCCTCAGAGTCCAGCTTTCTTTGTGATCCTGTGATTCAGGGATCCTGTGCACCTGAGATTCTGGGTGTTTCAGAGTTCTTGGCAGTCAAGCTTCCTCTGAGACACTGAGATCCTGGTGTAACCAAGCTCCTGGTAAACTGGAATCCTGGAATCCTAAGATCCTGGGCATGTTAGAGTGCCTGGAAGTGGTGTCTCCTCTGGGGACCATGGGGCTCTCTGTTGTGTTCAAAACCAAGATATACCATCACCAACCAGAAGGAACCTGAGCCACTGATCAGGCAGGGCTCCTGCTGTCACAGTTCTGCCACGATTGGCTTGGAACAGATGTTGCATTCCACTTACCAGTGATC
>NW_018393701.1:2469-6950 GCF_900095145.1 Mus pahari | reverse complement strand
TCTACCAACATCTGCCAAAAAATTCAAGATCTGATCTGCACCCAGAGCAGACCCTGTGCCACAGCTCTCCATACCCAAACCCTCCCAGAGAGAACTGGTCTCCCAGGAGTGCTGACACGCAAGCTTACAGGAGGGATGAGCCAAAGTCGGAGACAGCAAGTTCAGCTAACTTCAAAGATAACCAGATGTCAAGAGGCAAGGGCAATAACATAAGCAACAGAAACCAAAGCTACTTTGCATCATCAAAACCCAGGTCTCCCACCACAGCAAGCCATGGATACCCCAACACACCAGAAAAGTACATCTCATGGTGATGATAAAGGACTTTAACAAGGAGATAAATAACTTCCTTAAAGAAGTACAGGAGAACACAGGCAAACAGATAGAAGATCTTAGAGGAAACACAAAAATCCCTTAAAGAATTACAGGAAAACAGAACCAAACAGGTGAAGCAATTGAACAAAATCATACAGAATCTAAAAATGTAAATAGAAGCAATAAAGAAATCACAAAGGGTGACAACCCTGGAGATAAAAAATATAGAAAAGAGACCAGGAGTCATAGATGTAAGCATCACCAACAGAATACAAGAATAGAAAAGAGAATCTCAAGTGCAGAAGATACTATAGAAACATTTGACACAACAGTCAAAGTAAATGCAAATTGCAAAGTGCTCCTAATCCAAAACATTCACGAAATCCAGGACAAAGTGAGAAGTCTAAACCTATGCATAATAGGTATAGAAGAGAGCAAAGATTCCCAACTTAAAGGTCCAGTAAATATCTTCAACAAAATTATNGAAAACTTTCCTAACCTAAAGAAAGAGATGCCCATGAACATACAAGAAGCCTACAGAACTCCAAATAAATTGGACCAAAAAAGAAAATGCTCCTGTCACATGACACCAAGGGCACAAAACAAAGAAAGAATATTAAAAGCAGTAAGGGAAAAAGGTCAAGAAACAAATAGAGGCAGACATATCAGAATTAAACCGGACTTTTCACCAGAGACTAAGAAAACTAGAATAACTTCGGAAGATGACATACAGACTCTGAGAGAACACAAGTGCTAACGCAGGCTACTAAAGCCAGCAAAACTCTCAATTACCATACATGTAGAAACTAAGATATTCCATGACAAAACCAAATTTGCACAATATCTTTCCAGGAATAGAGACCTACAAAGGATAATAGATGGAAAACACCAACACAAGGAGGGAAACTACAAATTAAAAAAGAAAGAAAACAATTTTCCCTCAACTAACCCCAAAAGAAGATAGCCACACAAACAAAAATAGCATCAATAATAACAGGGAGCAACAATCACTATGAATATTTTTTAATATCAATGGATTCGATTCCCCAATAAAAAGACATAGACTAAAAGACTGGATATGCAAACAGGACCCAGAATATTGCTGCATACAGGAAACATACCTTGCTGATAAAGACAGACACTACCTCAGAGAAAAAGGCTGGAAAACGATGTTCCAAGCAAATGATCGCAGGAAATAAACTGGACTAGCCATTCTAATATCGAATAAAATCCACTTTCAACCAAAGGTTATAAAAAAAAAAGATACGGAAGGACACTTCATACTCATCCAGGAGAAAATCTACCAAGAATACCCACACTGCAACTCATGGACCACATGAAGATCAAGAGGAAGGACGGCCAAAGAGTGGATAGTTTAGTCCTACTTAGAAGGGGGAACAAAATAATCAAGGGAAGTATAGGGTGGGAGAAACTTGGGAAGAAGAGAAGAGGGGGAGAAAAAAAGAGGGGAAGAACCAGGTATGGGAGGAGATGGAGAAGATGTACAGAGGGTCAGGAAATTGAACATAGGTGTGTAGCAATAGGGGATGGGAAACTAGGGGCAGCAACCAGAATGTCCCAGATGCCAGGAAAGCAAAAGCCTCCCAGAACCCCATGGGGATGACATTTGCTGAAATACTCCAAAAAGGGGAGGGAGAACCTGTCAAGACCATATTCAGAGGCTAGGCATAGTCCTGCAGGTGAAGGATGTGGCTACCACCCATCTCCAAAATTTTAATGAAGAATTGCTCCTTTCTAAAGGAAATACAGGGGCAGAGAGTGGAACAGAGACTGAAGAAAAGGCCATCCAGAGCCTGCACCACCTGGAGATCCATCCCACATGCACACACTAAACCCACACATTATTGCAGATGCCAAGAAGTACTTGCTGACAGGAGCCTGATACTGCTGTCTCCTGAGAGGCTCTGCTAGATCCTGACCAATACAGATGTGGATGCTCACAGCTAACCAATGGACTGAGCCCAGGGATCCCAGTGGAGGAGTTAAAGGAAGGACTGATGGAGCTGAAGGGGCCTTATCTGGCATCACTGGGAGGGGAGGCCCTTGGTCCTGTGTAGACTTGATGTCCCATTGTACAGGATTGCTAGGGCAATGAGGCAGGAGTGAGTCAGTGGGTGGGGGGATGTCCTCATGGAAGCAGGGTAAGTGGGCATTGGATAGAGTTTTGCAGAGGGGAAACCAGGAAAGCCTTGAAATGTATATAAATAAAATATCCAATTTAAAAATTAAGGATCTTTGTTGGGAAGTTTATTCCAAAAGGTAACATTTAAAATGGGGACATAAGGCTGCTACAGCACAGATGCTGAGCCATTAGGACAGATGTTAGTCATGAGCCACCAATGGATACAAACCAGGCCAATGAGCAGCCTAGGAAACCTGTGATCTATGAAATCTATATGATCTTATACTCCCTCTCCACTCTACGAGCCTGTGGATTTCCACATTTCCATCTCTGATGGACCAATTGGGCATCTCCAACTATAACGTATTACCAGGCCAGTGTCCCCTACTCCATTTTCTTGAGGGTATTTTCTTGATGCCCAGTGCATTTGTGTGTTATATTCCATATGCTGAGAACCAACCACTGATGGTTTTCTCTAATAAAACCTAGCTGTTATAGGTTTAGGAAACTCACTATACATTCTCAAAATCCTGAAGTCTTGCTAACTAGAAAGACTTGAGATTCATGAACACTCAACCAGCTGTAACATGAAGGATCTGATGGGTAATAACACGGCTTTTACCATCAATTGTTTGAATCTCCAGCTATGAGTCAAGAGAGAAAGTACATCTATACCATGAATGTGGACAGTTATTCCAAAATCACGACAAAAGGGGGCACCTGGATTTGAACCAGGGACCTCTTGATCTGCAGTCAAATGCTCTACCCCTGAGCTATACCCCCTGATATTAATAGAAGGCTTAATTAATATCCTTCACTTCCAGAGTTACACCCTCATCACTTGTAACCTATGTATCATCACTTGAGAACTTCCAGGCTGAGTCAGAGAAAGCACATCTCTTTCCTGCATAAAAAGTCACAGGCCCCTTCTGAAATGGAAATGTAGGATTCTTTGGAAAGGCGATTGGATGTTTTGCTTGGGCAAACACATGGAAGTGGACAAAGATGTGAAAGGCTCAGGCAGACTTCAGAAGGAACATTTCACTGAAGCAGATTCAGGAGAGAGGATGTTCTGCTAAGGAAAGCACATCAAAGAACACATGTTGAAGTATTCTTTGTTAACCACACTAATGTATTGGTCCACATATTGTGTATTTGAACTCTGCTGTCAGGATTCCATAAACTGATTGGACGCACATGCTATAGCAAGGCAGTGGAGGACACATGATGTTTGGAGGGTATAAATAGGATTCCACTGAGTGATGGAGAGAGAGCTTGGCTTGCTGTTACAGCTAGTTCTGCAACACTTATGGTTATGGATCTTCACTGTTCTTCACTTCCCTGAGAGAGGCACAGCCAAGAACTTCTCCTGGTGTTCCTGTTGGTCCTCCTGCTCACTAGAGTCCTGGCTGTCTTTGCTAGGTAGTGACACCTCTGCTGATTCCTGTTTGGTATCCCTACTGTACAAAACTGGACTGCTGCTGTATCCCTGAGGTGTTTGTGAATGGATCAAACTGCTACAGCGTGCTAACCTATGAACTTGAATGATGACTTCCAGAAAATATAGATGGGAGTTACAAAGATCCTTTCTAAACAGGTCCACTTCCCCCAAATTCTTTCTTTTCCACTACCTCTGGTGGGTTTCAAGGAAGGTTAAAGAATTTAAGAGCCATCATTAAAACGTTTAAGAATCATCATTAAAAATCAGTCTGGCAGTTCCTCAGAAAATTGGACATAGTACTACCTGAGGATCCACCAATACCTCTTGTGGGCATACACCCAGAAGATCTTCCAACTGGTAATAAGGACACATGCTCCACTATGCTCATAGCGCCTTATTTATAATAGCCAGAAGCTGGAAAGAACCCAGATGTCCCTCAATAGAGGAATGGATACAGAAAATATGGTACATTTACACAATGGAGTACTCCTCAGCTATTAAAAACAATGAATTTATGAAATTCTTGGGCAAATAGATGTATCTGGAGGATATCATCCTTAGTGAGGTAACCCAATCACAAAA
>NW_018393701.1:0-1839 GCF_900095145.1 Mus pahari | reverse complement strand
GCGGGAGGGTATAGGGAACTTTCGGGATAGCATTTCAAATGTAAATAAAGAAAATATCTAATAAAAAAACATAAAAAAGAAAAAAAGAAATGTAAATAAAGAAAATATCTCATTAAAAAAACATTAAAAAAAGAATCATTAAAAACAGAATTTGAGGGGAGCAAATTGTGTAGCCTGTCCCACAGCACCCAGATGAGGCTCCACTCCCAGGTGCTCTAGCTTGCTCAGGATCTTAGGATCAGGGTTGAGTAGGACACAATATCTGTTCCAACATGACCAGGAGTAACTGAGACCTGCAGGATCCAAGGATTCAGGAACCTCTCCTGACCAGTGGCTTGGATTCCTTTCTATCTGCTCCAAGTTTACCTTGGGAGAGAGCTCTGCAGCCAGTCCCACAGCTCCCAGAGGAGGCTCCACTCCCAGGCGCTCTAACACAGCCAGGATCCCAGGATCCCAAGTGCTTGGTCACACCAGGATCTCAGCGTCCCAGAGGCAGCTTGACTCCCAGGAACTCTGACACCCCCAGAATCCCAGGATCACAGGATTCCAGATTCACAGGATCATGCAGATAGCTGGACTATGAGGGGTTCTGACACAACCAGGATTTCAGGAAGGGCAGGCTGCAGTCAGATATCAAGGGTAGGGAGCATAAGAGATACTCAGATGATGGGAGGCAAGCATAAGAACATAATACAATAGAAACCAAGGTTACATGGCATTATCAGAACCCAATTCTCCCACCATAACAAGTCCTGGATACACCATCACCAGAGAAGCAAGATTCAGATCTAAAATCACTTCTCATGATGATGATAGAGGACTTTAAGAAGGACATAAATAACTTCCTTAAAGAAATACAGGAGAACATAAGTAAAGGGTAGAATACCTTAAAGAGGAAACATAAAATCCCTTAAAGAATTACAGGAAAACACAATCAAACAGGTGAAGGAAATGAACAAAACCATCTGAGATCTAAACATAGAAATAGAAACAATAGGCACTGCCAGGGAGAGGGCAGATTGGAGAGGCTTCACAGCTTCTGGGAAGGATCCCTTTTCTGGTTCCAGTCATCCAGCGCCTATTCCACCAGAGGAGGGGTGTCTGCCTAGGAGCAGTCTCGGGGCCTGAGCCAGGAGAGCCATCTTTGCTCCGGTGCACTGCCAGGGAGAGGGTGGATTGGAGAGGCATCACAGCTTCTGGGAAGGATCCCGTTTCTGGTTCCAGTCACCCTGCACCTTTCCTGCCCAAGGAGGGGTGTCCGCCCAGGAGGAGTCTTAAGGCCTGAGCCAGAAGGTGAGCCATCTTTGTTCCAGTGCACTGCCGGGGAGAGGGCAGCCTGGAGAAGTGACGCAGCTTCTGTGCTCCAGTCTGCACTGGCAAGAGTGTGGACAACAGAAGCTACACAGCTTAAGGACAGACAGAAGCAACCTAACTTCTGGGACAGACTCTATTTCAGGCTCCAGAAATTTGCGTACCTTCCTCTCCAGAGGAAAGGTGGCCACCTGTGAGGGTTCTGTCTGACAGAGCAGGTGAGAGAGTCATATTTGCATCCAGGGTCCCTCAGTGGCTAGGCTGTGCAGGTGAGTGAATAAACTGCAGAGGCAACACATCTTCTGGTACAGGCCCTGTTTTGGGCCTACATCTTCAGCAAGGAGGCAGATCTGAACACCAGCCCTCTGTGACATTCCCTGCTAGAAGAGAGCTTCCCTGCAGAGAGTAATCTGACCACTGAGACTCAGGAGAAAACTGGACTCCCAGGACTGCTGACAGAGGCTAACTGAATCACAGGAGGAACAAGCTCCAACCAGGGACAACTATAACAACTAACTCCAGAGATCA
>NW_018393700.1:3028-4796 GCF_900095145.1 Mus pahari | reverse complement strand
TTTTCCTACACTGGGCTTAATTAAGGCAGAAATTTCTGATTAAGGTAGTATCCCAAACAATACCTAGCAGCAGCTACCAAATTAAGTAAATAACTTTTGTAACTCCTGAGTATTTTGTATAAGTTTACCCAGGCCCTAGTACATAATATTAAATGTAAGACTAGTTTGGAAGCTTTTAAATGCATGACTATCAGATGTGCTTCAAAAGCTTTTTGTAAGGCAGGCATGAAGGAGGTCATAAGTGGGAGCCCTTGACCCTGTCTGTACTCGCTATGTTTGGAGATAGGGTCTGATAGAGTCCAGATTTGTCTCCCACTCAACGAAACCAGAGGTGGAGGGGCCTGAACATTTCATCCTTCCTGCTCTTCTAGACGCACTAGTTAGCAGAAAAGGCCCACCATGCCGTTGTGTTCTATGAAGATTAAATCTTTTCACATACATCCTCAAACCTATACCTAGATTTCCTTTTTCCTTTTTTTTTTTGTTTTTTGATTCTGTTTTTGTTTTTGTTTTTGTTTTTTGAGACAGGGTTTCTCTGTATAGCCCTGGCTGTCCTAGAACTCACTCTGTAGACCAGAATGGCCTTGAACTCAGAAATCTGCCTGCCTCTCCCTCCCAAGTGCTGGAATTAAAGGCATGTGCCACCATGCCCGGCTATACCTGGATTTCTTACCATATGGCCATTGCAAAAACACTCCACATTCATTTCAGTCTGGAATGAAATCGTTTTGGCAGTGACATCTAAAAGAGGGTCTAGATTACCTGTTGATGTTTCTCCCTTCACCCAGAGCCCATGCCACACTAAAATCAAGTGACAGGGAGTAGGGCATTTGGGAAGTGATTAATTAGGATATGAGAATACAGACTCTTGGTTAGGATTTGTCTTATGAAAACTGACTCTAAATTCATATTGTCTACCAGTTAAGGGTATACTCAGCTGGTTCTATGAACTAGAAATTGGACTCTGACCAACCTCCAGAAGATGTAAGGTAAATTCCTGTTTACAGCACTACAGAATTATACAGCTCCAAAGCAAGATTAAGTCATTCTTTCTAAATTCTCGAAAAATCCATTGAATCCACCCTTTTCTTTCCCACCCTTACGCCAACACACTGCATACACTCCAAACAACCAGCCTGGCTCCCACTATGCAGTTCACAGACATGTCTATCCGATGCCAACACCCTGGAATCATCCTAAGAGTTATTCCTCTCCCCTTATCTTACCACATCCCCCCCCCCCATTGCCTACACTGTTTAGGACAGACCCAAGTTTCTGTTTGTTGCCTTACCTAACAAAAGGTACCAGTGGTTCCTTTAAAGTGTCAAATATTTGCCAGTTCTTGGTGCAAGCACACAGGATGTTTTTCATTTACAGTCTCACACCAACTAACCCAGTGCCAAAGGAACACATCAGCAGGTATCTAACTGCGTAAAGCTAGATTAGGACACAAAGCTAAGAATATTCACAGGTCTTGTCACACTAAGGTTGCTTAGGCAAACTAGCAAGCACTCAAAGGCAACCACTGAGATCTACAAATCAAGTAGTAAGATTTGTCAAGGACTTTGTAGAAAGCAGAATGCAGAAAAAAACCCAAAACAGTGAAGTTATTAGAAGACTTCTGTCTCATCTTCACAATCCGGATTTTGCTTCAAATCCCACTTTTTGGGGAAAAATGGCCCATCCAGGCAAGAACTCAGGAGTTCCTTTTTTTAGTGGTACCCAACTGTTGGCTATCTCTAACAGGCAGAAAGCTTGAATAATTCAC
>NW_018393700.1:0-2163 GCF_900095145.1 Mus pahari | reverse complement strand
ATCAGGGTGGTTATGGCCTCATAGAGTGAGGTTGGCAGTATTCCTTCTGGTTTTATTTTGTGGAATAGTTTCAGGTGTAGTGATATTAGCAAGTATATGGTCACTTTTGAAGAAAGACCCATGAATTGGTGAGAAGAACTTATATTCTCTTGTGTTTTATTTTATTTTATTGATGCCACTTAGGTCAATATGATTTATAATATCTGTTAGTGTCATTAATTATCTAGTGTAATTTTTCTGGATGTCCTGTAAATTGGTGAGGGTGGGGTGTTGAAGTCTCGTACTATTAATATGTGGGATTCAATGTGCAATTTAAGCTTTAGCAATGTTTGTTTCCAGATGTGGGTGACCATGTGTTTGGTGTATACATGTTCAGAATTAAGATTGCATCTTGCTAGATTTTTCCTTTGATGAGTATTCCTCCCTGTCTCTTTTGATTAATTTTGGTTGAATTCTGTTTTATTATATATTAGAATGGATACTTCACTTTGTTTCTTGTATCTGTTTGATTGGAAAATCCTTTAGCCCTTTACAGTCTATCTTTGTTGTTGATGTGTGTTTCTAGTATGCAGCAGAATGATGGATTCTGCTTTTACATCCATTGTGTTGCCATCTATTTTATTATTGGCAAATTGAGTCCATTAATGTTGAGCGAAATTAATGACCAGTGATTGTTATTTCCTATTATTTTTATATTGCTGGGGTGGTGGTGATAGTGATGTTGGTGGTGGTGGTGGTGGTGGTGGTGGTGGTGTGTGTGTGTGTGTGTGTGTGTAGGTGTGTGTGTCTGTGTGTATGTGTATGTGTGTATATGTGTGCGTGTGTGTGTGTGTTTCTGTGTGCTTTCCTCATTGTTTCTGGTATAGAATTAATTATTTCCTGTGGTTTTTGTGGAGCTCTGGCATACACAGTATCTTAGAATTACAGGATCCCAGAATCCTAGGATCCCAGAGACAGATTGATTTCAAGTAATTCTGACACAACGAGGATCATTGGGAGGTACTAGCTCCAGTAAGATATAGCCAGGGAAAGTAGCATTAGATATAACCAGATGGTGGGAGGCAAGCATATGAACATAAGCAACAGAAACCAAGGTTATTTGGAATCATCAGAACCCAATTCTCCTACGATAGCAAGTTGAGGATACACCATACCACAGGAAATGCAAGATTCAGATCTAAAAATCACTTCTAAACATGATGATAGAGGACTTTAAGAAAGACATAAATAACTATATAAGTACTATATTGAATAGGTAGGGAGAAAGTGTGCAGGCTTGTCTAGTCCCTGATTTTAGTGGGATTTCAGCTCAATTTCATACAGCAGCATTCTATATATTCTTTTTTTTTTAAGATTTATTTATTTATTTATTTATTATATGTAAGTATACTGTAGCTGTCTTCAGACACTCCAGAAGAGGGAATCAGATCTTGTTAAGGATGGTTGTGAGTCATCATGTGGTTGCTGGGATTTGAACTCTGCACCTTTGGAAGAGCAGTTGGGTGCTGCTGAGCCATCTCACCAGCCCTAAATATTATTCTTAACCCCCCAAAGAAGTGAAGCCATCAACCCTCATCAAAGCAGCCTCTGTATAATTAAATGGAGACCATCATAGAAAACCAAAACTGGACACAATGAAGAGATCAGTGGATTCTCTGATCACTAAGGTCTTTGAACATTCATACATTCCTTTTTCCCAATTTTTATTAGGTATTTATTTCATTTACATTTTAAATGCTATCCCCAAAGCCCACTATACCCTCACCCCCGGTCCCCTACCCATCCAAGTCCCCTTCATGGCCCTGGTGTTCCCCTGTACTGGGGCATATAAAGTTTGCAAGACCAATGGGCCTCTCTTCCCTATGAAGGCTGGTTAGACCATCTTCTGCTACATATGCAGCTAGAGACACGAGCTCTGGGGGTGCTGGTTAGTTCATATTGTTGTTCCACCTGTAGGGTTGCAGACCCCTCAGCTCCTTGGGTACTTTCTCTAGTTACTCTATTGTGGGCCCTGTGTTCCATCCGATAGCTGACTGTGAACATCCACTCCTGTGTTTGCCAGGCACTGGCATAGCCTCATAAGAGACAGCTATATCAGGGTCCTTTCAGCAAAATATTTATGGAGTATGCAATAGTGTCTGCATTTGGTGCATAAGGGATGGA
>NW_018393699.1:0-7049 GCF_900095145.1 Mus pahari | reverse complement strand
GCCATCTGGTAATCTCTGGTGTTAGATGATCTAGTTGTTTCTGGCTGGAGCTTGTTCCCCCTGTGATTCTTTAGCCTCTGTCAGCACTCCTGGGAATCCAATCTCACCTGAGTCCCAGTGGTCAGAGCCCTCTGCAGGCAAGCTCTCCTCTTGCAGGGAATGTGCCCAGAAGTCTGGAGCTCAGATCCATGTCCTAAGTCCTGGGATCAGAGCCCTCCCTGGAGNCCAACTTTTCTCTGGCAGGGAAGGCATCCAGTGGTCTGGGTCTCAGCTCTGTCTCTTGGCTGAGGATGAAGGCCCAAAAGTACCCTGTCCAAGAAGCCTTGTTCCTTCTGCTGCCCATCTGCTCTCCTACATAGACTGGTCTCAGTGATCCCAAGATTCTGGGGGCACTAGGGACTGCTTTTGTCCTTTGACACTGTTGCTGCTAGCCCAAGACCCTCTGGATATTTTGGAACTGATGTTGTGTTCCACTCATCAGTGATCTCAAGGTCCCTGGTGTGCTAGGGTGCCTGCAGCAAGGAGAGTAATCTAGGGACCTTGAGGCCCTCAACTGAGATCGCGCTGAAGATGGCACAGGGGTGGCGCTGACCAGAAAGGACCATGGCCACTGGTTGGGCAGGTGTCCTTCGTTCCTGTTCATGCTGGCACAAGACCCTCTGGGTTTTTTAGAACTGATGTTGTGGTCCACTCAACAGTAATCTCAAGGTCCCCAGGTGTGCTATGGTGCCTGCAGCGTGACGAGTCCTCTGGGGCCCTCTGCCGAGATTGTGCTTCTTGAGTCAACTTTTAACATTTGTGATTGTTACTCATGATACAGAAAAGCAATGCGGATTGCAGAATTACTGTATGCATAAAGAAGAACTCCTGCATTTACACATTTTATGTATACATAACATTGATCATGTTCAATCTACACACCAAGAAAGCAACTATGATATTTAAGAGGAAAACGCAAAGTCCAATTTGATAGTTCTACTTTTGTGTGTTTCTTCAAAACTACACTTTAAAGACTTCCATTATAAAAACATAATATACTAAATATGTTATTGAAGATTCACTCTTTTTCTATTAAAGAGAAAATATGGTGGCTACACACTAATATCTATATCTTTCCCTGTGGAGAGGAAGTAAATGAATACTATTTTTTNAAAAAGCATCTGTGTAATAAGTTAGAGAGGATATACTATTCAGGCAATATAAAAAGTGTTTTGTGTTAGATATACTTNCAATTATGATAGAAGCTAACATATATGAAACTCAGATAATGGTTGTCAGACATGTATATATGCCTGTTTCTGAAGTAGAAATACTTTACAATCAAAGACATGATGGCTNTTCCACNAGTAATAAACAGNNAATCCATCTANAGAAGATATACATTAGAAGTTAATNACTAATTAGTTTTATTATAACATACAAAGTTATTTGAAGCTTCAATAAGATATTAGAGTATGGAGCTCCCAAGAGTGATTTTTTTTATTTTTTTCTGTTTATTTTTTATGTTTTATTTTGTTTTATGNCTTTGATAGTATAATATTTGTATGAATAATTTAATAATAGTTTANTATGTACTAATCTATTATCACTGTAATAAACATCATTTTGACGACTTCATCTAATTATAGCTAAAATGTTTACAACCACATACTTACATCCAAACTGAAAAATAAAACAGTAATTACAAAGAATATCACTGAAGCATAAAGCCTATTTTCTGCCTTTGGATTCGTTAACTTTTGTTACCAAGAGTCGACATAAATACAAAAAGTAAGACATGTAAATAAGTGTAAAATATAATATAAAATTCCAAGTGTTAAAACAGAAATAAACACTTTTCAATTTCATAATAACTAGAGTGGATAGAAAATATAATGTATGCAGGTCCAAGTTAGACTGAG
This sequence comes from Mus pahari, assembly GCF_900095145.1. Taxonomy (NCBI): domain Eukaryota; kingdom Metazoa; phylum Chordata; class Mammalia; order Rodentia; family Muridae; genus Mus; species Mus pahari. The sequence goes on along the minus strand of NW_018393699.1, from coordinate 5,148 downwards.
CGGCTTTCTAAATGCTTTGGTATGAAGGGAAAAACCTCTTTCACACGTCTACACTCATATGCAGGGACAAAGTAAGGATCAAGGCAAAACTAATGCCCTGTAGGAACTCACAGCCAATCGGCAGTGGAAATGTTTCACCTTCTGACAGGTCTCTTCACAAGACCCCATTCCTTCTTAAATGTACTCTCTGCTTTAAAACCACCAGACTTCACTCCCTGCAGCAATTACCAGTCATTATAGACTAAGGTAGCCAAAGTACTGTTGCTGAGATTGTTGAAAAAATTCTGTGTAGAATTGGTAAATGTAGATGCCTGATAACCAATTTTTCTCCAGAAAGGAAAAAATTTAGCTAAAGTTAAATTCTACAAAGTCAACAAATAGTAATATTAATAATTAATAATAAATATCCTAAACCAATAGAATAGATTTTTGATATATTGTGATTTTTTCCAATTTATGATCTATTAAAATTCCTTGTTTTCTGTTATGCAAATTGTAACTAGGATTCTGAGTTTTTCCACTGAAAAGATTTTTACAAAATTGTTATTTGTTTGTCTGATGAAGACATTAGGTCTGACGAGAGCAGAAGGTTTGGGTTAGAGAGCAGAAGACACTGATTTTGTAAAGACAGACAGCAACCAGAACTATTAAGAAATTAAGACATTCTTAAAAGAATTTGAAAGATAGACTAAAAATGAACAAACTGAGAGAATAACTGTACTACTATAATTTGATAATAGGACATATAAATGAGCATTGGGCACAATGATACTTGTTAAACTCCCAGGCATGCATCAACAGCACTTGTAGAATGATTGGCAATGTTGAAAGAGGACACAGGGGAGCCAGAAAGTACTCCTAGGTTTTGACTGTGAATCGTTTGAAATCATTTCAATAACTTTTAAATGATCTTCTATTGAGCTGAGAGAAGAGAACATCATTAACAGATATTTGAAGCAACTAATATGCTTACAATCCTTGCATAAAATCCATAAAGAGAAGTTAGTCATACNTNAGGCAAAATNCATATTTATTTGCTTTCAAACTGAAATNTNTTGAGAGGAAAATGAGGCACTCTTCATCTATGCCAGGAAAATAGATATATAAACAGAATATCCCTGCTAAGCTGAAACATCAGGGACCCTCACTCTGGTAGGATTAGGGTGTTTACCTGAGTCAAGCAAAAGCAGAAAAGCCTCAGTCCTCCAAGCTCTCCCTTCATACAATTCCTAAGCCCTGGGAAGAGCAGGCGAAAATCAGGCATAGACAATTTCTGAAAGGTAGGGAAAGACAACAGACTGCATAGCCACCGCAGGATGTAAGAAAATCAAATGGCATATTTTCTGTGACTTTCCTTACTATTTACATTTATTTGCCACAGAGAACTTTGCCAGGATAACTTCTCCACAGTAGTATTTGATACTGGGAACTGATAACAGGTAATAACAAAATAATAACTTATAATAAATCTTGAAGGGATTCCTGGCCTCAGTAAGAGGAGGGAAAGAGGAGATAACAGAACACGTTTGTATAACTAGAGTGCATAGAAAATATAATGTATGCATGGAAAAATTAGTGTCTCACCTGTGTGAGCATGAATCTTCCTATATACTGTATCCTCCTGCCCTACAATAAAGTTTCGCAGCCCACTCTGATTCCTCCTCTGACTCTCTGAGCAGAGAGCTAGTCTTCAACCCAATTTGTTGAATAGCAAAGATATGTTCTCACTCACCAGCTAAGTGATCTTCTCAAACCAATCAAACCAACTCTATTTCCCATTCAGAAGACCAGAGTACCTTGAACCCACCCATAAAATAAAAGTAAGAAGTATTAGAATATGGGGCTAATCATTACTATGTTTAACCTTGCCACTACCATATGATCTGCTTAAGCAAGACACTAGCAAAACAACAACAAAACTGTCACTAGGAAACTTGAGAGAGGAGGCTTAAACATGGAATCATTGACAAAGGGTGGAGAATTGAGAAGGAAAATAACATTCATTAGATTAATTAATTAGTATTAATGAAAGACAAGGGGAGGTAACATGGGAGGGCAAAACTGCTCACTCCAAACTGATGTCAGACAAAGATAAATGTCCAGAACAAACAAGCAAACAATGAAATACTGCCATTGCTATAAGGAATTCATGAAGGTATTGCCTACAAGTGCACCTACCAAATGCCCACCAACTAGCAGGTGGAGAGCCAAGGCGTTGGCCAATGAGGTTCATCTGCAGGGTCTATTTGGATAAGGCAACTGATCTTCAGTTTCAGTCAAATGCTAAAGAGAGAGTGGGATACAAAACAAGAAAGGTAAAGAGAAGTGAAATATACTGACAATAGATGTCTCACTTTCTGCAGAATACAGAGCACCACTGCACTAGTCTGATTCACGTTTCTTTGGGGTTGTATGTTCTTAATGGTTGCTGATGTCTGACTCTCTTATTGCACTTTCTACAGAGGGAAAAAAATTGAGTAAAATTAGACTCTTGGGAAAGCCCTAATGGTACATCTGAACTGCACTTTAATGTTCCAATAATTAGGAGTAATTATTTCTGTATAGTTTTGGCCTGAGAACCCAGCCTTTTAGGCTGTCAAGAGGCAGCAGTGTGAAAAGCCCTGTTCTGTGGTGTGGGTGGCAACGAAATCTTGGTGATGAAACAGTGTTTCACCTGCGTAAGGAACATGAGTCTTATGGAGGGACCCCAGACTCTCCTTTCCAGCCATTCCAAGAGGATCAACCAAATGTAGTCTATTCCAGTTCCTGGATAATGATTAGGCATTTGGGTCCATTTCTTTCCTCCTCATATTGCATGTTATTGTGGCACAGAATCCTTGGGGGTGGAGGTGGGGGTGTGACACTCATCAACTGGAGCATAGCAGACAGAANGAAGGAAAGTGTTATCTCATTTTACTCTTCAGGAGAGTTTTACCACTTCACAATCTCAAACTAAGCAATATTGTCCTTGGATAGCCCTTCCTTTTCAAACTGGATTACCCACTCATAGTGTGACTACATCTATTTTCCTATAAAGCTCTTTAAATTTTTCAACATTCCTTTTGATTTTATTAAAGATTTTGCAATTTTGATAGTTGCTTCATCTAATGGTGCTAGAGATTTAAAAAAAAAGTGGTTCAGATTTTACATTCCCTTGGTGTCAGATCTATATATATAGGAAAATGCTTCTGTGAGACTTCAAAATCAAAATTGTTAAGGATATCAGAGCAGAGTTAGGGGAATGATTCTCAAGAGATAGGAAGTGGGGGGTGTAAGTTGTGTCTATGTGAATCATATATACATAGGAATATATATATACATACATATATACATATACAGTCAGAATTCATCTTAAGTCTCTAGCTTGTATGGTGGTTTCACTCCCGATCAACTAAGATAAAATTTGATATTGGAAAGGCAGGTGAAATTAAAATCCTTGAAACCTTTTAAGTGATTATTTTGCTTGTTAATTATACAGTTGTGGTGAGGACTTAGCTTCTTGGGAGCAATGTGTTTGGTGAGTTCCACATCACTCTGAATGGAGTTCAGTGCCCTTAAGAGAACAGTGAAACCTTTAAATCTACTACAAGTTGCCAATTATATTAATCTTTCTTCTGTCCAAGAGTCCTGGGTATGTGTACCAAAAACAACGTAGCAACTAAAAGTTTAATATAAATGATAAGTACCTTTTTACAGGGGACTAAGGGCAAATAGGTGAAACCCTGTAAACTGTAGGACTGAGGATGTACAGGCAAAGAAGGAAGGAGCCTGAATGTGAAGAAAGCAAGTTTCCTCTACAGGGTGGAGTCTCAGATTTTACTGAAGCAAATGCTGAGATTGTCCCGGTCAGAGTCAGCAAGCCAAAATAAAGCAGAGAAGTATATTGTGAGGTGCTGACAATGTTTTCTATGAAGCACTCCCTAGGGTTTCTGTTGAATTTCTAGTAGTGGTATAAGCTGTGACTGAGAAGAAACAATCAACAAATCATCAAAATATCAATGCTGGAATTGTTCTAAGAAGCAAACTGGAACAGTGTACCNTTGAAGTATATCTTCCAAGAGAACTGGCATGGTGCTACAGAATTCAACTTTAATGTGCCTGTCACCAGCAGTGTTTCTGAAATTCCCAGAGCTACATGATTAAATTATCAAAACTGACCACTCCTTGNTGTCCTTGATGCCAGTCTGTACCCACCAAAGAAGGTGGGAGAGAAGCTCTCCAGATCTGGGAGAGGAACCCTTTCTTTCATCAGTGGCACCCTAGCATTATTCAGCTACCACTGTGCCAGCTAACCTGGCACCTGTGGTGATATCTTATACAAGGCAATGAAGGATCAATTTGGAATAGAGAAGCTGTAAATCTATAATTCTGACTAGCTCACAGTTAAGAACACAAATGAATATGNTAGTAATATANTTTCCATCGTGGAATTTCAATAATATTCAATTATGTACTATCTGAAAAAATATGATTGCCTTAGAGTGATTGTATGTACATTTTGCAGCATGAGAATGACATTTTCCACAAAACCCCCTAGTAAGTCACATAAATTGTGTTAAAGTCCAGGATAAACACAAAATGCCTTCCTTTCCAAGCAGAACACAACCCTCAAAACTATTGTAGTTTCACGCAAATAACGTGTTAGAAATCATAAGCTATTCTTNAATATGTTTACTCAACTATTAATTCNCCAGTTATCTAGTAATAAATCAGCATTTTCTGAACAGGTTCTTTGGGGCAGTACATTAATAGCAAGTGTGGAGTAAGGTTTACGTCCACTAAGCCTAGACCATTTTGCTACAGCATCTGCAAGGGGGGAGTCCTCAATCATAGTATGAAATGCACTAAGNAATACAGTTTCATTATGATAAGAATTTCTGGGTCAGTCACACCATCTCAGTTTCCCATATCAATAATAGTAATANTGATATTTCATATCTGCTCTTGACAATCGTTTTGTGAGTATAGAGAAATCTTTTGCTAGGAGAGCAATTATTCCTCGTGCCCAGACATAATGGAAATAGCCCACTTGACTAATGGGCAGCAAGAAATTGTAGCTGATGATATACTAAAAGATTTGTGTGTATATGGCTTTCTATATGTCTGTCAAAACTTTCTGATATAAAAGAAGTGTTTCCCTTTATAGAG
>NW_018393698.1:0-6986 GCF_900095145.1 Mus pahari | reverse complement strand
CCAAGGAGCTGAAGGGGTCTGCAGGCCTATAGGTGGAACAACAATATGAACTAACCAACAACCCCAGAGCTCGTGTCTCTAGGTGCATATGCAGCAGAAGATGGTGTAGTCAGCCATCACTGGGAAGAGAGGCCCCTTGGTCTTGCAAACTTTATATGCCTCAGTAAAGGGGAACACCAGGGCCAAGGAGGGGGATTGGGTGGGTAGGGGAGCGGGGGGGGGGTATCAGGGACTTCGGGAATAGCATTTAAAATGCAAATGAAGTAAATAACTAAAAAAAAATTGGAAAAAAAGAGAACACTTTTGTGAACACTTCTGCTTAGATTTTTTATTTACATCGGAATTATGAGGTTTTCTCCAGTCCTCTGTGTAGACTTAATTATGTTGTGCCCTCTATCTCTAATTCCTCATTGACAATTAACATGAAGGGATGTTGGATTTTGTCAAAGCCTGAGTTTTGGGGATTAAACCAACATTGTCATGATTAATCTTTTTGTCTGGGTTTCAGTTCATTTGTTCACTATTTTGTTAAGAATTTTTCATCTGTGTTCAATAGGAATATCAAGCTATAATTTCTTTTTTATCTTTATTTTGTTTGGTATTGAGATAAAACGGGTTTAATCAAAATAGTTTGGGAGACTTTGTTTTATATTTCATGAAATCATTTCAGTAGTATTGGTGCAACTACTTTTTATAGTTTTGGAGACTCCTTCAGACAATCTATCTGATTCTGTTTTTTTTTTTTTTTTAAATTGGAAGACACTTTATTACTGTATTATTCTCATTGTAGTTCTGGAACTGTTAAAATTATTTATTTGACCTTGGTTTAATTTTAGAATGTTAAATGTATCACAGAATTCATTTATTTCCTTTAAAATCTCTAATTTCATGGAATAGAGGTTATTAAGATACATTTTTATGATTTTCATATTTCATTTTTTTTGTAATATCCTGGATTTGCTTGTTTCTGATTTTATTTTAGGGCTTCACTCTCTTTGCAAAGATTTGAATCTTCATTTATCACCTTGATTCCTCTTATGTTTTTCCTTGTTATTTTTTTATATTTCATTCATTTCAACTTTGATTTTGCTTATTTGATCCTTTCTACTCTTTTGCCATTTGCTTTCTTACTTATTTTTCTAAGACCTTCAAGTGAACCATTAAATTATGCACTTGAGATGTCTCAAATTATGCTGTGGACACTTAGCACTGTTAAGTTCCCTCCTATGGCTATCTTCAGTTTGTTCTTTTACTATGTTAATTCTGTCAATCCATGAGTATGGGAGATCTGTCCATTTTCTGAGATCTTCTTTGATTTCTTTCTTGAGAAACTTGAAGTTATTGTCATACAGGTCCTTCCCTTATTTTCTTTGTTACTCCAACATATTTTTATGTTATTTGTGGCTATTGTGAAGGGAATTTTCCCCCTAATTTCTTTCTTAGTCTGTGATAAATTTCATCTGTATAAAGGAAAGCTACTGATTTACTTGAGTTAATTATATATTGGGCAATTTTGCTGAAGTTGTTTATCAGCTGGAGAAGTTCTTTGGTAGAACCTTTAGTCTCAATTATGTATACTGTCATATCATCTGCAAGTAGTGATACCTTTATTTCTTTTTTACCAACTTGTATCCCCTTGATCTATTTTTGTTTTCTTAGGTTTCTAGCTAGCAATTTAAGTACTATGTTGAATAGATTTGAGAAGAGTGGGCATCCTTGTCTTGTCCCTGGTTTTAGTGGGATTGCTTCAAGTATTTCTCAATTTAATTTGATATTGGCTGTTGGTTTGCAGTAAATTGCTTTTATTATGTTTAGATACGGGTCTGAAATTCCTGTTCTCTTCAATGTTTTTAACATGAATGGATGTTGTATTTTTCTGCATCTAAAGAGATGATCATGTGATTTTTTTCTTTGAGTTTGTTTATATAGTGGATTATACTAATGGATTTTTATATATTGAAGCAATCTTGCATCCCTGGGATGAAGCTTACTTTATTGTGGTGAATGCTGGTTTAGATGTATTCTTGGATTCAGTTTGCAAGTATTTTATTTAGTATTTTGGCATTGATATTCATAAGCAAGATTGGTCTGAAGTTCTCTTTCTTTCTTGGGTCTCTGTGTGGTTTAGGTATCAGAGTAATTGTGGCTTCATAGAGTGAATTAGGTAGTGTTCCTTCTGTTTCTATTTTTATGGAATTCTTTGAGGAATATTGGTGTCAGGTCTTCTTTGAAGATCTGGTAGAAATCTGCACTAAATCCATCTGGCCCTGGGCTTTTTTGTTTTGTTTTGTTTTGGTTTGTTTTTTGTTCTTTGTTTTGTTTTTTTTTTGTTTTGTTTTGTTTTGTTTTGTTTTTGGTTGGGAGGTTTATAATGACTTGTTCTATTTCTTTATGCAATCTGATTAACTCTTGATTTAACTTTGGTATGTGGTATCTGTCTNGAAAACCATCCATTTCATCTGGATTTTCCAGTTTTGGGTTTGGGTTTGTTTGTTTGTTTGTTTGTTTGTTTATAGGCTTTTATAATAGGATTTGATGATTTCTTTGAATTTCCTCTGATTATGTTGTTATGTCTCCCTTTTCATATCTGATTTTGTTAATATGGATACTATCTCTGAGCCCTTTAGTTAGTTTGGCTAGGGGTTTATCTATCTTGTGGATTCTTTCAAAGAACCAGCTTTTGGTTGCATTGATTCTTTGTATTGTTCTCTTTGTTTCTATTTGGTTGATTTCAGCCCTGAGTTTGACTATTTTCTACTATCTACTCCTCTTGGATGAGTTTGCTTCTCTTTGTTCTAGAGCTCTCTGGTGTGCTAGTATAGGATCTCTCCAGTTTCTTTATCAGAGCACTTAGTGCTATGAAATTTCCTCATTGCACTGCTTTCATGTATCCCATAATTTAGGGTATTGTATATCAATATTTTCAATAAATTTCATGAAATCTTTCATTTCTTTCTTTATTTCTTCCATGACCATGTTATCATTGAGTAGAAAGTTGTTCAGTTTCCAGTTGAATTTGGACTTTCTGTGCTTTTTGCTATTATTGAAGACCAACCCTTGGCCATGGTGATCTGATAAGATGCATGCAATTATTTCAATCATCTTCTATCTGTTGAGGGTTGTTTTGTGACCAAGCATATGGTCGATTTTGGAGAAAGTACCATGAGGTGTTGAGAATAAGGTGTATTTTTTTTGTTTGTTTTAGGATGAAATGTTCTGTACATATATGTTAAACCATTTGGTTAATAACCTTTATTAGTTTTACTATGTCTCTGTTTAGTTTCTCTTTCAATGACCTGTCCATTGGTGAGAGTGGTATGTTGAAATCTCGCACTATTATTGTGTGGGGTTCAATGTGTGTTCTGGTAAACTTTCCTTTATGATGTGGCTACCCTTGCATTTGGGGCATAAATGTTCAGAACTGCAAGTTTCTCTTGGTGGATTTTTTTTTTTTTGATTAATGTGAAATGTCCTTCCTCATCATACTTGATAATTTTTGTTTGAAAGTCTATTTTATTGGATATTAGGATGGCAACTCCAGCTTGTTTCCTGGGATCATTTGCTTGGTAGATCTTTTTCCATCCTTTTACTCTGAGATTGTGTCTGTCTTTGTTATTTAAATGTGTTTCTTGTATGCAGCAAATGCTGGATCTTCTCTGTGTATCCATTTTGTTAGCTTATGTCTTTTTTTATAGATGAGTTGATTCCATTATTATTAAGAGATACTAAAGATAGATGACTGCATGTTCCTGATATGATTGTTTTTGTGGGTGGCTTTATGTGCTTGTGGTTCTCTCCTTTGTGCTTTGCTGTGAGATGTTTAATATCTTGTCTTTTCTTTGGTGCAGGTATCTTCCTTGTAGTTGGAGTTTTCCTTCTAGGATCCTGTGTAGGGCTGGATTGGTAGATAGATACTGATACTATTTGAATTTGGTTGTGTCCTGGAGTATTTTGGTTTCTCCATCTATATTGAGTGAGAGGTTTGTTTTGTATAGTAGCCTGGACTATTGCATGACCTCTGACCTGGCTCTTCTGGCTGTCATAGTCTTTGTTGAGAAGCCTGGTGTAATTCTCATAGGTCTACCGTTGTATGTTACCTGGCCCTTTTCCCTTGCAGCTTTTAATATTCTCTCTTTGTTCTTTGTGTTCAGTGTTTCAATTATTATGTGACGAGAGTATTTTCTTTTCTGGTTCCATTTATTTGGTGTTGTATAGGCTTATTGTCCCTTAATGTCCACCTCTTTATTTAGGTTGGGGATGTTTTCTTCCATAATTTTGTTGAAGACATTTTCAGGTTCTTTGAGATGGAAATCTTCATTCTCCTTTATTCTGATCATTTTTAGATTTCTTCTTTTTATTATGTCCTGAAATTCCTGGATGCTTTGGGTTAGGAATTTTTTACGTTTTGAATTTCTTTGACAGTTGTGTCAATCTCTTCTACACCCGAGATTCTCCTTTCTATCTTTTGTATTCTATTGATGATATTTACATCTGTAATTCCTGACCTCTTTCCTAGGTTTTCCATTTACAGGTTTGCTTCCATTTGTGTTTTCTTTATTGTTTCTACTTCCATGTTTAGGTCTTGGACTGCTTTATTCAATTCCTTCATCTGTTTGATTGTGTTTTTCTGTATTTCTTTAAGAGATTTACTCATTTGTCTTTAAGGGCTTCTACCTCTTTACCTGTGATTTCCTTTATTTCTTTCAGTGAGTTATTTATATGCTCCTTAAAGGACTCTATTATCTTCATGAGATAGGATTTTAGGTCAGCTTCCTAATTTGCAGGTGTGTTGTTGTATTCAGGGCTTGCTGTGGTGGGTGAACTGGTTTCTGATTATGCCCATGTATACTGCCTTCTGTTGCTTATGATCATGAGCTTGCCTCTTACCATCTGGTTATCCCTGGTGTTTGCTGGTCTGAGTGACTCTGTCTGGAGTCTGCCTTTTTTATCCCTGAGTTGTTTCAGGTCTCCTGGTAGGCCCGTGGCCCTGGCTGTATCAGACAGACCTCCTTTGGTGCCTTCCAACTCTGGGCTCTTCAGAGAGTTAGAGAAGCTGCTGATTTGTTGCCCTGGCTGCAGCAGATTTCTTGGGAGGCCTTCAGACTATTGGGTCTTCAGAGGAGCAGTCAAGCTATTGTCCTGTGTGAAACTGTTTTCCAGGGGGGCATATGGACTGTAGTTTCTATTTCCCTGTGTGCAGCAGATCTCCCAGGAGACTTTTAATCTGTTGGGTCTGTTGCCCTGCATGTTGTTGAGCCTCAGGGAGGTCTTCAGACTGTGGTGTCTGTTGTCCAGTTGCCCCTGCATCAGAGGAGTTCCTGGGATGCCTTCAAACTGTGGTGTCTTCAGGGGAGCAGAAAGCTGGTGATCACTTGCTCAGTTGCCCTGTGTGCAGCCTATCTCCTGGGATGCCTCCAGCTCTGGTATCAGTTGCCCAAATGCCCTGAGTGCATCCAATCTTCTGGGATGGCTCAGGATAAGGTGTCAGGTGCTTTGAGTGAAGTAGATCCTGTAGGATGGTTGAGGATATGTTGTCTTCAGGGGGGCAGACCCAGCAGAAAGGACCAAGTAGAAGAGGAATGGTATTCAGGGGGCGGGGGTTTTGGTGGGTGATGGGTCCGGAGTCCACTGGGCTCCCAGCAGCAGCCCTGGGACTTGAAAGTTAGGGACTTCTTACCAACTGCTCTGTGCACAGTGGGTCCTCTAGGTTGGCTCAGGATATGGTATGTTCAGGGGAGCAGACTAGCTCACAATCTCAATATTGTATTGTTAATGATTTTAAGGATTTTTGACATTTCTAAAATTGGAAATTACTATAAAGAATATTCTTTTCTCTGTGTGCATATTGATGGACATATGTAAGATGTATATAATGATATAATATCCTGGAATCTGTTTGAAACATTGTATTCAGATATAATACTGAATTTTCTGCACACAAAATTTGAAAAATTCTGTAAATTAGTATGTTAGGCAATCAAGAATACATACTATATTTTACTTGCAAATTTGCATGGGGAAAATTTCCAAGTGTAGCCTTTGTTTTACATTGTATACTTATAAGGGCAACATATATTAAGGGAAACACTGAGATTGTAGTATAAAATGAATACTTAATAGAAAGAAGCAAATGAGAAAAGTTCCTTGCACATTATCATATTTGGGTAACAAGAAAAAAAGAAATCTAAAATAATATGTGTTTGTAAATGTTTCAATGCCAGTCATAATCAAAACTATGTTAATATCTTAGCTAAGAGTAGGAAGATCAACAATATTCTCTAATAAGTAAAAATAATTTTGTAAATAAGTTATAATAAATTGACTTGCCACAGTGCTGCCTGATGATCACTTAGTCTCCATTCTTTAACATCATCCCTGTGGCTTGTTCATCTTTTCTTTTTGTTTTTTGTTAGTTTGTTTGTTTGTTTTTAATAGCATCATGTGTAGGCAAATGTTTATGCTTCCTGAGACCTTTAGTAATAACACAATGGTCACAAAAGGTCTGTCAGTCAATGACTGATCCTTTGACTGAAAGTATTTCAGGATGAAAGAGCAGATTGCAATCCAAAACAGTTCTGGTGTGTTGGTGCACAAATGTTTTATAGAATTGCTTCAAACTGTGTTTCCAAGTAGAGTGCTTTGCTTAACTTCTCCAAACCTGTTTTTTCTATAGAAGGAAGATATATTGGTAAATTTTTCTGGGGCTTTATATCTGTGTCCTTGAGAGCCTATAATGGTTATTTTCTTTAAATCTCACCTACATTCAGCTGTATTCCATACCTTTAAAAACATGTCCCAGAGTCCCCAGGCTGATCCGGCACCCGGCACCTTTCCCCGCCCGAGTAGGGGTGTTCGCCTGGGAGTAGTCCCTCGGCATCCAGCTCCTTTCCCCACCCGAGGAGGGGTGTGCGCCCGAGAGCAGTACTAAGGCTTGGTCNGGCATTCGGGGCCTTTTCCCGCCCGAGGAGAGGTGTCTGCCCAGAAGC